>NC_079165.1:47419145-47474145 GCF_947568905.1 Ostrea edulis
TTTATTTGCCATGAATAGACAGCTTGATATTCAAGCTCTTTTGTGCACATTTAGTGCAGCTGATTTAAAATGGCCTGAAACCATACAAATTGTAGGAAACAATATGGACTCGCTTTTTCTATACAGGATGTACAGAATATGAGTTGGCAAGAATTTTGGATTAGAACAAATCCAGTTACAGTTGCACGCCAATTTAAGCATAGAACAAATTTATTTCTCAATGAAGTCATAAGAGCTGAAGCAGCTCCAATTGGAAAAGTAGAAGATTTTTTCGTAAGGGTAGAATTTCAACAGAGAGGATCTCAACATATACATTGTCTGTTTTGGATACAAAATGCACCAAAGATTGAGAAAAACACTTATTAATAATAAGAACTTTGTTCATTCATCAGTAATTATGTATCATGTAAATTAGATCCTCAGAATGACTTCATTGACTTGCAAAAAGCATTTCCATTCCACAAGCTGCAAGAAAAAAGATAAAACTTGTCGATTTGATTTTCCACGTCCCCCTTCATCTAAGACATTAATTGCAATGAAACCACTGTCCAACACCAACACTATCACAGAAGTTGCACAAAGAAAAGCTGCTAACAAATAATATATTCTAAATCAGGTATATGAAAGTCAGAAACTGCACTCAAATCCAAATTTGACTTTCAATGAACTACTTGCCAAAGCACAAGTGACAGAGGAATGTTACATGCAGGCACTTATGGAAACTTCATCTAAAACAGCCATCATTTTAAAGAGAAATCCATCAGAGAGTTTTGTGAACTACAACCCAGATTCATTATCAATATGGAAGGCAAATATGGATATTCAGTTTGTTACTGATCCATGGGCTTGTGCAATGTATATACTTAGCTACATTAGCAAAGGAAAAAGAGAAATGGGACGTTTGCTAAAGGAAACAGCTAAAGAGTCAGAAAACTTAAGAAATTAGGGAGCGTGTTTCTCACACATCGTGATGTATCTGCTCAAGATGCAGTTTATCGTGCTCTTTCTTTGCCCTTGAAAAAAACATCCAGACAAGTAGTATTTATTCCCGTGGGGATCCGGGTTAGAATAGGTCCTCAGTACCCCCCTTGATTGTCGTAAGAGGCGACTAAATGGGGCGGTCCTACGGATGAGACCGCAAACCCCGAGGTTCCGTGTCACAGCAGGTGTGGCACGCTAAAGATCCCTCCCTGCTCAAAGGCCATAAGCGCCAAGCATAGGCCTAAATTTTGCAGCCCTTCACCGGCAGTGGTGACGTCTCCATATGAGTGAAATATTCTGGAGCGGGATATTAAACAATATTCAATCAATCAATCAGTAGTATTTATTAATACAAGTCTACCAAATGACAGAATTCACATATTGAAGTCTAGAGTTCAGTTAGAACAATTAGATGTGGACAGTGATGACGTATTTCAGAAAGGTATTTTAGATAGATATGCTTCAAGACTACCCAGCCTCGAAAATATGACTCTTTCTGACTTTGGATCAATATATCAAACAAAATACACATCTGGAAACGATGAAGAGGACATATCAGAAGTAAATGAAGAACAAATTGAAAAACAGTCAAAAACAATAAAACTTCTAAATGCAATGGGCACAATGAGAAAAAGAGAGAGTAATCAGATACCCTAGATTCTCAAATCAAAAGCACCCAGAAAATGTTTTCCATGGTGTACTAATGTTGTATGTTCCTTGGCGACATGAAGAAAATGACCTACTCGTGCCATTTAAATCATATGAAGCTCATAGAATTATTTGAAAAAGAAAGTGGACTCTTTGATTGAGCATTACAGATTTTACGCAATGAAAATTTACAGTTCAATGAATGGGATAGATTAGCATCATCAACATAACAAGAACAATCCGATTCTAAAACAGAGGGAACACTATCCATGAATATCTCGGATTTAATGTATGTTCTGAGATGCAAGAATTTTTAATTAAATCACCAGAATTAGAGTGTGAATCAGAAATTATTTATAGAATAGAAAAACAAGAAAGAGTCCTCAATTTTGATGAATACAGTAAATTGGTACAGACTCTCAATAAAGAACAAAAAGAAATCTTTCATATCATTTTGAAGTGGTGGAAATCTCAGAAAATCACCTAAGACAAAAGAAATTCCAAAATCTTTTGTTACTGGCGGAGCTGGGACAGGGAAATTATGCAATTATTAACATGGCAAAAAGAGAATTACAGACACTCTGTGAAGAAAACCCAGAAGGAACAACTGTTTTATTAATGGCTCCAACAGGTTGTGCGGCAAAAGATATTAAAGGAAACACCATTCACAGTGCACTGAGTATTCCTGTTGACAACAGAAAGAATTCTACCCTTTTACCTCTTTCAGCCAATAAACTCGTTACAATGCGCTTTACTTTACAACATTTGAAAATGATCATTATTGATGAAATATCAATGGTTGGTTATTCATTGTTAAATGATATTCACCTCCGCTTTCAAGACATAATGGGGGCAGATTGTACAACATATTTTGGAGGAGTTAATTGTCTTGCTGTGGGAGATTTTTATCAATTTCAACCAGTCGGATGTAAGCATACTTTTGCTTCACCTTCAAATGCATTTAGCAAACTTTCATTACATCAATGGAAAGATTTATTCAAAATAGGAGAAATTGCTCAAACTATGAGGCAGAAATCAGACATTTTATATGCAAACATCTTGAATCGAATAAGATCAGGCAACATAAAAAATGATGATTTGAATGAAATACAAAAGCGTATACTTCTTCCAGATTCGGATAATTATCCTAGAGATGCACTTCATGTTTTCCCTCTAAACAAGCAAGTTTATGAACACAATTTAGCTATGCTACAAAGTCTTGATGAACCCATTCATTTCTTACACGGATGTATATTTAATTGCTGTTTCAAAATTTAAAAATTCATTTCAAAATTAGGGATCATCTCCCTCACGCATAGCTCTTATCCTTGGACGACTTTGACTCCACTTTTTTGGCACACTGTTTTCCCCTATAATAGCTCTAAAACTTCATTGTTATTTCGGATTTCAAACATTTCGGTTGAGCATCACTGAAGAGACATTATTTGTCGAAATGCGCATCTGGTGCATCAAAATTGGTACCGTATAAGTTTTGCATCTAAAGTGTTCACAAAAAGATGTTACAACAGGTAGAGTTACATGTAATGTCACTGAAAGTTATCAACATTTACAAAGTAAATTACAGGATGTCTTTACAGTTGCAATCGGTGCAAGGGTGATGCTTATACGAAACATTGATCTATCCGACAGCCTAGTAAATGGTGTTATGGGTACGGTACAAGGATTTCAGAGAAACGCAAAAATGAATGAAGTTAAAATATTAGTAAAATTTGATGACCCACAGAGAAGGAAAAACATGAACATAACAAATGATGGGTCAACACCAATTGAAAGAAAACAGACAATCTTTACGATAGGAAAATATAGTAATGTTGAACAATCAAAAACCCAATTTCCCCTGAATCTAGCATTTGCCTACACTATCCTCAAGACCCAAGGAATGACAACAGACAAAATAATAGTTTCGTTTCATGGGCCCTACAGACCTGGCCATGCCTATGTAGCCTTAAGCCGATGTAAAGAAATTGATGGCTTACATCTCACAAGTTTTGATAAGAATAAAATAAAAACAAGTCAGTTTGTACAAACAGAAATTAAAAGATTAAGAGAACATATGACATTTACCAGAGACACAACAATTGAAGACTATGATGACCTTCAGTTTCTATTGTCACATCAACATAAAATCATTAAAATGCCATTTACAAGATCTCAAAAAAAAAAAAAAATGATGTGAATCTGTTATCTTCACACATCATTTGCATATCAGAATCATGGCTCTCAAGAGATGACAAGGATGAATTACTTAATATACCAGGCTTTAACATGTATAGAAGAGATAGAGATCGATTGTATCTTGCTTAACGTCTAGCTCGAGAATTTTTCACTCATATGGCTTCACACCCAAAGTCAATAAAAGCATGCAATTGAGGGTTTCAAAATCATAGTTTATCGACCATTCAAAATATATATGGTAACATGCGTTTATTAATGGTAAATATCTGTTGAACACTCACCTCAAATTGTTTCAAGTTAAGTATGACAGATTTTATTTTACAGCAGGTCAAAGTATGGTATATTTTTCGAGATTTTTCTCACATGTAACCTTCGTTACTGAGTCCTTGACATGATAATATGTAAGATAAACATTAATTTTCATTGTATTATTCCATAACTTGTTTCTAATTTGCGAAAGACAATAAATACAGGTTTTCAAAGAAAATATTTAATCAACACAACAAGAAATTATCTGCTGTAAAAGTCAGCAATAAGATTTTAAGAGCGCAAAATAAACGACTGGATATCACTTTCAATATCTTTGAAATGGCAGAAAATAAAATTGATTAACAAATATTCTCGAACAGTTCAATATGTATGAAACATGAAAACAAAAGACTAGCAATAAATATAGAACGATAGCTTTTTTGTATGTAAATGAAGTAGCTCTATAATTATGTAACGTATGTTTCAACACTTACACAACAGTACATCCATGAAAATATTATGCCAAAACGATGTCATCATCAGTTATTCTTTACGATTGATGTTGCAAAATCATATTAACGACATCACTTAATTCAATGGAAATACCAATTTTAATAGAAATATAACGTAGACAAGCAAAATAATTTACCAAATGTGTCTTTTCTTCTGAATTTGTTAATTTGCAATAAATATGCGATTAAAACAAAAGTAAAAGATTGATGTTTCGCTATATAAATGCTCATGATTCTTATAGAAATAACAGACACATATTTTGAAACCTGGATTGCTCTTTGTTATAATAAACAATGAATGTAACGTATGTTTCTTATTTTTCCTTTCATTACTATAAACACATCATTTCTATTCAAAAAATGGAAAGAATCATATCTACCCATTTCTAACAATCTGTTTACAATAATAATATAAAGAAAATGTTTAATTTCCCAACATTTTGATTAAATGTATACCGAATCTTATGTTTTTGTTGCTTATTTTGGAATACCTTTCCATGGAAACTGTCAGTATAATCCACCACGCGGTGTTATGAATGAATATTTAACGTGAACCTTAAGACATAGATGTCCCCTATTAATTTTGAGGTCAAAAGGACAACGGTTAAACTACTCTGGACATACGCTATTGTCCGTTGAGAAATCTTTCCTTGATAGACATCAAACTTGAAACACTGGTGCCCCTTATGAATAGATGACCCCCATTGGCTTCCAAGTCACAAGATCAAAGGTGATACAAAATTACTCAAATGACCAGTTGCTTATAAGTATTTTGAGAGACAAAACTTACATGTATCATTATGGTAGCCTTTGACCGGTAGTTAAACCTTTATTTTCATTGTCTATACAGACATTCTACCTTTTCAGTATTGCCACAAGGGGAGCATATAATATTATTTCTAAAACATTTTTTCATGGTTGTTCTTATGTTTTAATCCATTTTTTTTAATGGTAGTTATTCTGTACTTCTGCTCTCACAAGCGCCATTTCTGAAAAAATAAATAAAAAATTAAAAACAAGTAGAATAATAGTACGTAACAGAATTTCTGGTAACATACGTTACACTCAGATAAAATATTTTTGAATGATTTCTCTATAAGATTACATAGAACAATCATCAGAGATTAGTCCCTTCATTTCTAAGATATATTATGAAAAGATGCTGAATTCTAGCAAATTGATAAATGTAGAGTTGCATAGTTACATGTATCATAAATAGGACAGTAGCAGAGAAAAACATGGCCTGTATTTCTTGCAGAGGATATATGTATATGCTATTGAATACGGGAACAATAACACATTTGTTTCTTCATAACATAGTTGATATTCAACAAACATATCATTAAAGATGATATTTTGTCAATATGTAGTTCAATATTTGATGTCTAATCAAGCATTTCATTAAGTAGCATACGTTACTTTGAGTAACGTATGTTACCAGCATTCTACTCAATGTAATTCTTACACCAGAGGAATTTCGAGATATTTGGAATACGATATACATTCTTTGATACCAGAAGAACAAATTCAGACCAAAACATTCCATCTGCTTAATCAATATTGTATATCAAACATTGCAGTTGTTGTAACAGTACTTACCGTAAGAGAAAATTAATCATAATTCTCAAAGTTTAACACGTATTGACTTTCAAACTCAAATGTTCATAGTAGACGTTCATGTCGTATACCACATCATGCATAGAGAGAGCAAAAATATGCCGGAAATTGTTCTATCATTCCCTTTAATTAATTTCTCGGTAACGAATGTTACATCACGAATGTTACATCTTGACACGTTTGTCAAATTTCAGACCAACCAATGACTTCTGCAAAAGAAATGTTTATATTTTCATTCTCTGTACACTACGAGATTTTCATAAAAGGGGTAACATTTGCTCTGCAAATACGTTTTCATAAAAAGTTTATTGTATCGTATGTTACATTTCTAAAATCAGAATGCAAAATTTTGAGAATAATGATGACTTCTTCTCAATGCCACATCCAAATATCGCTTGATGAATATTTTCCCACAGTTTTTGAATATTTTAGCGCCAAAATAGATCAAAAACATAAAGATAATACGAAATCTTTGTCCATACATTGGGTGTTTAATTGACCCTATGATCACATAATATAATCTGGCGACATGGAGTAATATATACACCACTGCTTAAAATCATACGCAAAAGGTGTTAAACTTTTATTGAATGAAAATTTAGGAAATACAAATGATATTAACGCAAAGAAAATTAAAAAAAACACGCTCTCAGATTTTTATATTTGCTTGATCAATTTTAAAAATTGAGTCGGCGACAGTAACGTATGTTACAAAATTAGGGTATCTACGCTTCCTACCAAGTTTATAAGTAAAGGGGAAATAAAAAGTATACCATGACTAGGGAGGCTATGGGTCCATGAATGTATAGCACACAAAATATATGATTTGATATAGCTTATTTTCCAATAAAGTGCCGGCGACATCGATTGCACGCTTTTATTGACTTTGAGTGTTCAAATTTAGGTCTATGGTTGGCGCTTACGGCCATTGAGCAGTGAGAGTTCTTTAGCGTGCCACACCTACTGTTACACGGGACATCGTTTATAAGGTAATCTCCAAGGACCCGTGAAATTCACACCTGATGCCGAGCGTTTGGCGATGGAGCTGCAACTACCCGATTTAACGACTTGGGTCTGTCGCGGCGGGGATTCGAACCCCGGCCTCCCGCATGCGGGGCGAATGCTCTAACCTCTCGGCCACTGCGGCGGTTGAAGTGACAGTTACAAAAATCATGAGTGCTCCAATGACATGTGTAGAAAGGTAACCAAAAATGTACATAAAAATACCATACAAGCAGAAAGAATATTTCCTACAAATCGCGATTCTATAATATTTTAGAATCAGGATCACTTGTACATTCATCACGTTGCTATGTATGATTGTTTTATTTTCCTGTTGTGCAGAACTAAGTTAAATTCTAATATTCAGCAGCAGGATAATACAAGGTGTGTTCTATATGCTAGAAATTAAAAGTGCAACTAATGCATGTAATTATTAAATTGTAATCCTTTCACACGGGACAAAAATATGTACATCAAGTGTCAATGAACGGAACATGTTAATTATATCGAATCCGTATCTCTAGTATAATCTTTCTGTTGAAAAACTAATGCGCCTGAAAGTATTCATACTGATGTGTCTGTGTATATCCAAACAAATTGGAAAATTCTTACATACAAGAAGCAACATATGGTCTGAAGTGCTTCTTGTAGAACATTTCGAATTTTGGCAATAAACTAAACCTGCAATATTCATCATTATGGCAATTTTCATGATCAAGATATCACAAAAGGTGTAAACAACAAAGAAGAAGATGTTTCTCTCTGAAATAAACAGTTGCCCATAGTATTTTTGAGTGGATTTAAAATTAACTTTGCCACTTGATTCTTCAAAAAATGGACATTGTTTCCCAGGTGTAATAGTAACATCTCTACCACCATATGGACACTTCATCTCAAGTATAGCATCTAATCTCGGCAGAGATTCGCCTTGGCTCAATATTTGGACTGACGCCTTCACCGAATCTCGGAGCAGTCCTTCATAATTTATGTCTGGAAATTTACTTTCAGCTTCGACCACTTCTAGCAATTAAAATGCACTTAGGTGACACTGCTGTTCGCTTCAAATACGTGATTTGACTGTTAAAGTGATAGTATCTATGGTTTTGATATTATTTTCCAAGTTTTAAAATTGCATGAGAACATTCCATCAGTTGTAAAAATGAATTAAAAAAAACATCAACATTGCGAATAACTTGTTCTCTACCGGTATTTTACGGGTAAAATTACCGTTTGGATTGCCCATCAACCTACCTCATTACTTATCGCGAGCGTTTCCGACAATAGGGGATTTTCGAGTTCTTCCATTCCGTGCATATTTTGTGTTTTAGAATGCACCTAAACCACGTAATTTCGCGATTTTTTTAGGCATGGTTACTTCCGGTCTATCTGACAATCAGACGATAGTTTTGTAATACATTCATTTACCTTACTTTATTGGATATAATGCCTAAAGTTAAGAGTCAGCGTTATTGGTGTGTGGCGGAGGGGTGCAATGCAGATGACCGAAAGAGGGGGAAGTATGGGTTCATGGATTCCGGGGACTTTTTTCCTTTCCCCACCAAAGCAAAAGATCCTAAACTGCGAAAGAAGTGGCTTAACCTTTTGCGTCGGAAGAACTATGAGCCGAAATACCATCATCGACTATGTTCTTTACACTTTGTAGACGGACGACCGACCTCTGCTCATCCATACCCAGAACTTTTTGCGTATAATAATTATAAACAGACAGAAAACATTAGGAGTACGACTTCTATTATGAAGGGATCGTTGTTACGTTGTGATGCAAATCAAACCGATGAGTCTCCTGACCATATCATTGCTCATGCAGTTCGTGTAACTATTCCCTTACAGGTACATATATTTCAATATCTTAATAAATGTATACTTTATTTCACATTAATACTGCTATAGAACAAGTATGTTTACAAAATTTGATACTGTTTGCAAGTCTATTGATATCACATTTTTCTATCATGCAGATTGCTGATGCAGATATTGTACCTGAACACCAGATTCCTGTAACTAATGAGGAAACTGTGACAAGTGAGATGGGTTCAACAAGGAATTATTTACCCCCAGGTACTTAGAATAATAGACAAAACTTCATTTTAATATATTCGTCAATACAACCTCGCATTGGGTCAAATGCTGTCTGACGTGTTTCATACCGATTGTTAAGCCGTTCTTGGCACACTGATTTTGACTGCGGATAACTCCGTTTACCTGATCAGAATATGGGGCTCACGGCGGGTGTGACCGGTCAACAGGGGATGCTTATTCCTCCTAGGCACCTGATCCCACCTCTGGTGTGTCCAGGGGTCCGTGTTTGCCCAACTATCTATTTTGTATTGCTTGTAGGAGTTACGAGATTGATCACTGTTCGTTATCTTCACCTTGCATTAGTGAAGGTAAGGATTGCAACAACAGGGAGATCACTCTTGATGTACCTAAGTGCACTTCAAACTTTATGACGTCAGAAAATAAAAGTGTGTCATGATGTAGAGGTCTATATATATAGCTGTATCGTTGGAAAAATGTTCTCTTTGTGCACTACTGCCATGAAGTGTTAAGCGATGTATGTGTTAATATGCTTGACAAATGCTTCTTGAATGATAATTTATAAATTTTCTTCGATTTTTCATGAATATGGTAATATCAGTATTTTATGTTGTGACCTTAAAATCTCCCCTAATTGACATGTGCATTTGGAATTTATGGAGAAAGTAAGTTATTTATAAACAACTGATTGGCACAGGTGAAAGATGAGAATCATTTACTGATATGTTGTTTGAAACTATGATAGGAAAAATGTAATCGCTACAAATCTTGCTTGGGGAAGTAGGATTTATTTTGTTGGTGTTATAATCGGTCATTGTAAATATTATCCTCAAATTGGACAAGGTCTGACATTTTTGGTCAAATATTAAAGAAGCTAGGAATATTTTTTAACATTCCCCAAACAATGTACAAAGCAGCAGATTTACCTGAGAACAGGAAACAGTTGACAGGTGTTAATTAGCATACTCTGGACCAGAGATGACCATGTGTACATGATGTATATATATATATTTTCAAAAAAAAACAGAACTGTAGTGGTAGCCATTTAGCCACCTGATGAGTACCCTTGGCAGGGACGAAACAGTTTTTAGCTCACCTGAGCTGAAAGTTCAAGTTAGCTTTTCTGATCACCCGTTGCCCATTGTCTGTCTGTAAACTTTCACATTTTCGACTTCTCCAGAACCACTGGCCCAATTTCAACCAAGCTTGACAAAACGCATCCTTGGTTGAAGGGTTTTCAAGTTGTTGAAATGAAGGGTACGCCCCTTCAAAGGGGAGATAATTATGAAAATGCAAAAATAGGGTGGGGTTATTTAAAAATCTTCTCAAGAACCACTGTGCAAGAAGAGCTGAAATTTGCATAAAAACTTCCTGACATAGTGCAGATTCAAGTTTGTTAAAATCATGACCACTGGGGGTAGGATAGGGGATTAAATATTTTACATACAAATACAAAGGGGAAATCTTTAAAATCATCTTGTCAAGAACCACTGGGCTAGAAAAGTACAAATTTACATGAAAGCTTCCTGATCAAAGTTTTACATACAAGTATGTAGAGAAAATACTGAAAAATATCATGAAAACTTTAAATATGTCTATAAGTATGAATTCTTAAGTACACACCTTGAAATTAACAATTTCGTATTTGCAGTGCTATTTGGAAGGAGTATTATGATAAATTTATGTGATTTTTCTTTTAGATGAACTTGCTGATCATAATTATTTGACCTTGCCAACTACCTCCACTTATGAAAGAAAATTTGCAGATGCCGGGGTCCAAACAGACATGTCTGTAGGAGACATTTCCGGAATGGAGGAGAAACTTAACAGGACAGAAAGCAAGGATGACCTTCTCCGAGATCTTGTAGTGGACAAAGTAACCAAATGTGACAAAAATGTGCAAAATTATTTAGGAATACCATCCATTGCAATACTGTTTGGCCTATTTGGTAAGATTATATAATATGTAATTATTTTTAAATTGCATTGGTTCTCCTGTACCCCTAACCTAGAACTCAGATAGTGGAATATTCCATAGAATATCTTATATATCAAAGTAAGCTAATGTGCGTTATCAATGTTATTATATAAATGAGTAATCATGCCGCTGGAATCAATGATATGGGAAATCTATTTTTTGGTCTGTCTGTGGCAAAAAAACTTTGACCTTAATCCATGCTTCTCCTCCTATATGGTTTATCAGATAGACTTGAAACTATGTACAATGCTTCATTGTACATTTGTAGATCTGCATATTGTCGGGACAGGAGGATCCAATTATTTTACTTAAAGTTATAGTGGATCTGAAGGGTGAAGGGTGTAAAATAGTTTGTGAACATGTGGGTTATCGGAGTTCATATTGTTTATGTTTCTGCTCGAGTTCATATTGTTTATGTTCCTGTCCATGCTTTCTCCTCCATACCATGCAGTACATTAAAGGGAGGAGGCTTATTTTGGAGCACTACCAATTCGGGGAGTTGGGGAGACATTTGATTTTTATAAAAACAATCTCTAGTTTTGGAATATTTTCAAAAGAACACAACGATGTTTTATATTTTACTTTGATGTAATCAGGGGCATCAATGTATCACTAACACATCTTGTTTTTATATTTTAGGATTGTTGGACAGAATTTCTCCAGATTTAAGCTACTGGAATGGACAAAATACAAAGAAACATTCAGAGAAAAAGAAAAGGGCTCCTAATAGAAAGCTAACAAGGTTTCATGAATATATCTTAACTCTGATGCGTTTGAGATTGGGACTTGTTTCTTTTATTCTTGGAGATTTGTTTGGCATTTCGTGTAGCCTTGTCTCTCAGATATTTACTACATGGATCAATTACATGAACTCAAGTGTTTTCTCCACTACTGAAATGGCCAGATTCTGGAAAAGTAAAAAAAATTATGCCAAAAAGTTTTAAAAGGCTGTTTCCGAAAACAACTTGCATTATTGATTGCACTGAATTTTTTGTTGAGAAACCTAGTAATCCCACTGCTCAGTCTCAAACCCACAGCTCATACAAGCACAGGAACACTTACAAGGCTTTGATTGCAATTTCTCCATCAGGGGCCATTACATTTGTATCAAAATTATGGGGGGGGGGATGTTTCTGACCGTTATATTACTAAACATTCGGGATTTTTGGACCTGATTAAACCCCATGATGAAGTAATGGCAGACAGAGGGTTCTTAATTCGTGATTTACTGCTTGAGAGACATGCCACTCTAAATATACCTCCTTTCACTAAGAAATGTGAGTGGAGGAAAGGTAAAGTACTCTCATTCAGAGACATTAGGCGTACAAGAAATATTGCAAAACTTAGAATACATGTTGAAAGAGCAATTGAAAGACTCAAAAAATTTAAGATCTTATCAAATACAATGCCATTGAAATGCAAAAATGTTTCCAATCAAATGATAACCGTGTGTGCATTCTTGTGTAATTTGCAAAAGCCACTGGTGAGAAAGTAATTGTACATTTTTAGCCCAAACGATGTACCACTCCCGTTTTGAAGTGGAGGTAATCAAGAATGCTGAATGTCCCACTCGATAAATTTTCACTAGTATGGAGACATGACCATTGCCAGTAAAGAATTAGGCCTATACTATGCTCTGTGCTTAAGACCTATGAGCAGTGAGGGATCTTTATCGTGCCAAATATTGAGGCATCTTTTAAAAATCTTCTCAAATGTAATCGCACAATATTTTTTGACAATGTATGGAAACTCATTAATGTCATAATTTTACATTTTTCATCTTATTAAGGTGCATATTTTTCGTAATATTCTGTTCACTTGTTTTGGGTAAGTTTTCCATTCCTGTTTTCAATATATTCATTGGAAAACTTATTATCAGTTATCAACTATTCTTAAACCATATTATACTATAAATAAATTTGTAAATTTTACTAGTCTTTTCATTTCAAATAAGGTATTGAGTATAATCTGGGAATTTAAAAGATTATATATGCATCCAAGTCTTTTGTGCTTTTCCCCCCATAAAAATGAAAACAAGTTGGGTTTTTCTCCACCTGTATATTTTCAGGAAATTGTCAGTTTACATATAGTTTAACATGTACCTGAATGTTAGTTTTACAAAACTACAACTCTCTAGAGAACATACTTTTCAAAAAACTGAATACATTTTGAGGTGATTTGTTTGTACAGTTCAGGATCAAAATAAATTCTTTCATATGTCAGACCTTTTCGTGTGTAAAATACAAAATCACACCATGGCATTTTACACACTCCCATTTGTCCTTGAATTTGAACATACCAAGGGGATGACATTTTCAGTTTTACCTCGCTATTTTCATCAAGGTATAAATGGTAATGGGGGTCCTGGCTAGCCTCTTCAGGGGTTTTGTTCTGAAATGTGTAGCTGCATTTTATTTCTAACAAACCTACCCCACAACATTTACATTTAACTAATCCATCAGGTGATGCTCCCATAAATGGACAGTGTTCATCAACCCAAAGTCCACAGTCTTTTAACTCAAGCCTCTTGTGTAGTTTTCTTACATTTTCATAATACATTTGCCTTGCTACAGTTTCATTAATTTTACCATATTGGATAGCGGGTGTTCTGAGATTTGAATTCCCCTCCATGATTTGGCGAAGAATGTGATTGTTACCTTTCTGTGGAAAACGGAAGTGTAGTACTGATGAAAAGAGGGAAGCTGTTAATCTCCCCATGCGATGTAAAAACCACTCTTCATTTTCTGCCTGTCCACGTGTTTTATTTTCTATTTCAATAATAAGTTTGTGTGTGTAGATTTCTTGCAACTGGGGGATTATTGGTAGTTTACGATTTAATTGCGGTAGGACATCTTTCAGTGTTGGTAAATTGGGTTCATTGACATCGTCAATGTCGCTGTCATCGCTTGGGGGAACCAAGATGTGAAGCAACACTGCATTTGAATTTTTCATTAACGAATAAACTTCTTTTTCAATGTCACGAATAGGGATAGTAACAGAAGTTGGAACATAATTTGTAGGTATAGGTACAATAGGTGCATCCGATGACTGATCTTTACGAAGATCTATATCGTCAATTTCCATGGGCATTGAAGTTTTCTTGGGTTTATCCCACTTGCATTCTTGATCAGTGCACGCTTCCGTAAATCGATCCCGATGACGGTCAGAGAAGGAGGACAAGGAAAAGATCAATGCTACGCAGTGTTTACATGTGCCATCGTCACTGAAAATTTAGAGTATCGTATTTTAGTTATGGGCTTTAAAAAACAATAAAAGGCATAATCCGATAAACAAAAGGTGTATATGTATATGATGTTTTGTTTTGCCGAATATTTTGATAATTAATTATAGGTATATGTACGTACGCAACACATGAGCACCCTCCAGATTGAATTTGTCCATCATCGTTGACTAATATCCAGGTGACATAGGGATTATCATTTTGTCTTGTCTCGGGAACACACGAGCTTCTAATGTATCTTAAAGTAATGGATATACATGTTTCATATATTACCCCCCCCCCCCTTGCATCGATTTGCATTCATATCAGACACGTAGAATCAGGGTGCCTCCCCCTCCCCAGCTTTATTCAACAAATACCACTTTCTGCTATTGAGATATGCATTTGGTGACTTTCTCCCTCTCATATAGCACAGGCACCTGAAGCATGAATACTTCTAACCCCCCCCCCCCCTCCTTTCAGCTATAATTTTTTTTAGAGATTAGTTTTCTACCAATATAATAAAATACACAAAGTGTGTATTTGTTTTATACATGTAGACGACTAATCTCTAAAGCTTTCAAAAAGCGTGAAACGATTACATTACATTACGATGGACAGAGGATCTACATATTTTCCGAGGGGGTGGGGTGGGTGTTCCAATCCATACTTCAGGTGTCTGTGTTCTATAGTTGTAGTGAATGATAAGAATGTGAACTCGAAGTTGTAGAAGAAGTAAATTGGATCTGTTTAGAAGAATGCACTCTTCTCCCACGATTTAAGTAAATGAAGTCTGCGAATAAATTTTGTTATTATGAGGTATATAGTCGTCAAGAAATATGAATTAACCATCCATCCCCCAAACGGAATATAAGAATTTGATAATCTTGTAATGTAAATATTTGTTAAAAGAAGAAAAACCTGTATGTGGTGTCAGGAACTGGACCGACTTCGACATCGGAAACATGGTTTTCTAGATGTAACCGATAGCCGTTATCTGATCTGTACTGCCGAAGACGCCGTTCATCCCAATGGCAATATTGGTACAAATAAATCAACATCGCAACTTTCAATACCTGGCATACCTTTTAGATTTTTTGACCAGTTTTTGATTTTGTTGATTTCTAACAGTTCAATCGTTTTTCCTTTTTCAACAACAGATCGGCGATTGAGATCAAAAAATTTGTATGAATCTACATCAACACTTTGACAAATAATTTCCAAATTCATGTCAATCGCAAGCTTACACAGCCTTAGTAGGTGATTTTTTCGATAAAAAGAACATGAAACACCCCTCTCTTGCAAAAATTTCCTTAAATCTGGTACTTGCATGGAATCCAAGTCCATTTTTACAGAGATATATGCTTTTGTTTACGTTCACGACGATACACCGGAAATGACGATGCCTAAAAAAATTGACGTAATAGTGACTAAAAGAGAGAATAAACACAGAAATGGAAGAACTCGAAAATCCCCTATTCCCGAATGCTATTTTGAAGACCCGGATACAACACAATGGGCGATGAGGTAAATAGCACACGACAGTTAAAATTGTTATTTTTATTTTTACAATATTCACTGAAGCCCCCCTCGTGTACCCCATTTGTGTTTTCTGGTTAAAACATGAAAATATATCGTATTTGAATTTATTTTTATAAAACAATTTTGCAAAAACGATTTGTAATACTATAAGCATGTAAATAGTATGCTGGACGAAACTAAAATTATATAATAATCGAAAGAAATAACAATTTTAACTGTCGTGTTTTATTGATTATATATATATATATATATATAATTTAGAGAGGGATGGGATGTAATACCTGCCTTGACGTCGAGGAGGAGGATTCAGAAAATGAAATTGACGACGAGTCCGAAAACCAACAACCAGATATGGAAACCTACCTTGGTACATCATGCAACCAAATTAAATCCCGTGAGGAGGTGCAAGAATTTCTGTCTGACCATCCATGCATCACCTACTGCAGTCAACTTATAGACTTAGCCAATTTAAACGTGCCAAAATTTTGCACTAATAAAGACTGTGGAAAAGAAGTAACAGTAGTTAAAGAAGTAGTAATTTCAGCTGTCTACCTGAAGTGGGTAATTTAATTTATATTCTACAACCTTCAATTTATTGATTACTCATACCATAATTAATATTACATAAATCTCAGTATCAATACTTTCATGAGTAAATATTTTCCCATAAAGAAAATGGGGATTTGGTATGTTCTTAATAGTGTGACATCACATTAATGGTGAGGATTGAGTTAACCCTTTTGTTCATATTGATTCTATAAAAATTGAAAATTAAATTGCTATTTCTTTCTCAATCAGAAAAAGCCTGTTGTGCATTCCTAAAATAAACACAAAATTGTAATGAATAAAGTAATGACAACATTTCTTTCTTTTTTTAAAATCTAAATTTGTCGGAAAGGTCATATGTTACAAAGGTGGTGTTCACAGCCAATCCTCAACAGGTGGGTGCACAGTGGAGATTTAATGATTGCTGCTTCTATAATTTTCTCTGAAAGTAACTTCCAAAAAGTTTCAATGTTTGCCAAGTTCCTACAACTGCCCATTCTCAGCAAATCAACTTTTTACAGAATGCAGCGACACTATGTAATTCCATCAGTTGGAGAACACTGGATTGACCAGAATTCTGTTTTGGATGAATTTCGTGGATTGGACTTGGTAATTCTTGGTAAGCCAAAAAATCATGGTAATAAATAATTAGGTTATTTTTCTTTGAGATGTAGAATGTTACATTACATCTGTTATCATAGTTGCAACTGGTTTATAAAATTTTCTTTACTATTATTATGTATCACACTGTCCTTGCAGGATTACTGTGGTTTCATATATATATATATATATATATATATATATATATATATATATATATAAAGCACTAGAATGACCAACGACATGAACAATTGGAATTGTCAAATTTTCGGGACAACCTGTCCCTTCGTCAGGACGTGAAAGGATTACATTATGGAGAAAACACAAATATAATTAACAATAAGCACTAAAGCTACACTACAAAACTAGCTAAACACTTTTCCAGCGGATATACATGTTGCAGGCTTTGTTATTAACTCAAAAAAGAATAACAATCAGGGTGTCTGGTCACCGTGGTATCAGTCGGTAAAGTGTGAAATTAATTAATGGAAGAACTAACTTGGCCGATCAAAAGGTGAAACAGTTAATTCGTACATCGTGGTATTCTCGCCTAGATCAAACTATTGAAAATTGAAATTTTAGATAATAGTAAATGAAATTGGCGTAATGTATAAGCTATTGGTTACTTGTAAAAAACTAAAAATGGAACTTGTTGATGATGAGTGCCAACGACATTGGCAGTGCTGGTACTGCTATGCATCCAGTTGGTGAAGCAAGGCGATGTATCGTTGGTAATATGAGGCGGTACGTAGATATCTTAAGAGAAATAAAGTTATGAGAAATAAACCGTTGTCATTTATCAGAGGGAGAATAACATTGTTATATCAGGAATAGGTTTAGCCAATGTTCATTCTGGCAAAGTCAATAATTTTGTTCATGCCGTTAGGACGGAATATATATATATATATATATAGTTTTAGTGCTATATCTTGAATTTCATATAGCTTAAGTGCTATTTGTAAGGGAACAGCACTAGCTGTGTTAGCTATGCTGAATGTACTGATCTCCATTAGGCTGGTGAATACCTACTCAGCTTCAGTGCTATATATTATATAATTGGTGATATTTATAATTGTCAGACCACTACCTTATCTATGGTCTATACCAATCTAGATCAGCATATGTGACACCCGTCCTTGTATAGTTTACTTTTTATTTTCATCATTTGGTTACTTTTCCTTAGGATGGCATCCAGGCCAAAACGTAGGAAATGGAGCGCTACCCAACCAGCCCCCGATGTCCATCAGTCACCTATGCCTGCATCAGACGTGCAGAAGATGGTGGAAACCTGCATATCAGCAATCACCCCAACCTTAGAAGAAATGTTCCGCCAGTATATGCTGAACTACCATGAGCCTCAAGCCAGTTCCACGCCAAGCAGCGACAGTTTATAGGAATGAGAGTACCAAACCCCCGTATGCGTAACCCGGACGGAGTTTACCCAAGATTGAGCGGAGGTATAAATGTCTAGGTGTTGCGTGATTGGCTAATATCAAGAGTGAAATTATTTGGAATTGAAAGAAATATTATAGAGGTTCAAATGAATTGTCAGGATGAAAAATTATCGCACAAAATCGAGAAATGACTGAGGAAATTACCATGGTAGGGGTGTGCTTAAAATGAAGTGTGTAATTTACTGCAGATTGCTATGTGTTGTAAAAAAGTACAAGTATGGCCTATAAAAGGCACGGGACCCTATATATTTTTTGTCATTTTTTATCAACACTTGGAATAAACTTTGAAATGTTTGCGGTCATTTGTTTAAAATCGTTATAGTTAATTAGTGAGAGGGCCAAAGGTTAACATTGAGGTCTATGGGAAATGAATTGGTTCTCTTTTCCCTATACGTTCAACCCACTACATACTGTGCAGGAAGGGCAAACACAAACGAAAATGTCTCTAGTCAACGCTCGCTGCTCCAGGAATTAACAAATCCTGAACCAGGTACTTCAAATGTACCCCCACCCCCTCAGCTCTTTCCCTGACTTTAGGGGTCGATGATGAGGTTAGGAGGAAGATTCTAAAAGATGCTTTCATAAAATGTTCTACCCTCCTACCAATGGAAACGGATTTCGGGGAAGATAAGTATAGGTCAGTGAAGAGAGAGGGCCAACTTACTTTCGTAAAACACACTGAGAGAAATCTTATTACCTCAATGGCTAAATGGACGGAGGCTTTCCATAAGTTTGTCGCTATTTACTCAGAAAAGCACCCCACGGAAATAGGAAATCTTATGACCTACGCCCAGACCATACATAAAATAGCTGACACTTGTGGGGACCAGGCTGCCCTTTGCTATGACGAGAAATTTCGGTGTTGGCGGGAAAAAGACCCAGCATCTTGTCCCTGTCTTAAAAAGAATGTAGAACTTTATCAGGAGGCCGTAGTTATGGGCCTAGACTTTTAACTCCGCCCCAAAAAACATTCCTTTCGAGCCCAACCAAAACACAGGTATTGTTTTACATACATCAAGCACGCTTTCTGTGCGAATGGCAACTCCTGTCCCCACCCTCATGTGTGCCAGTACTGTGCAGGGAAACACCCCAGGAAATCCTGCAGCAAACCAGAACACCCTCAAACCAAACAACCCTTCAAATTCAACGGGCAGCCTAGACCAACCAGATCCTCTCAGAAACATGCAAATGATCAGCAAACCGATAAAAGTTGAACCGTTGTCTGATGATATGATAAGGACCTCACATCCTTTTTGTTAGTTGGTTTCACCTTTGGGTTTAAGATTCCTTATCAGGGGCCTATAACTTTTCGGCTGTCGAAAAACTTGCCTTCAATTAAAGGGAAGGAAAAAATTCTCCATGATCGAATTGCTTTAGAGTTTAAGTTTAATCATGTTGCTGGTCCTTTTACCAAACCTCCTTTTCCTAATATCCAAATCTCCCCGCTTGGCTTGGTACCCAAGAAAAATTCAGGTGAATTTAGATTAATCCATCATCTCTCTTACCCGGAAGGAAATTTAATTAACCACCACATATCCAAACAATTCACTTCAGTACAATATCAATCTATTAACAATGCTATAAACATCATTCAGCAATTGGGTAGAGGAGCTTTCTTGGCTAAAACGGATATTGACAATAAACAAATTCCAATTCATCCAAAGGATATTGAACTTCTTGGTTTCATGGTAGACAACAATTATTACTACAAGACCTTACCATTTGGACTTAGCTACTCATGTAATTTGTTTGAAAAATTTAGCTCTGTTATCCATTGGATTTTAGAATCAAAATTTGCGGTTCAACACTATGTCCACATGCTAGATGATTTTCTATTTATGGGTCCACCTAGGTCATCTGAATGCTACAGCGCTTTCATGGCTTTTTATGTTTTAGCCCAAGTTATTGGTCTCCCCGTGAAATCTAAAAAAAAATGTGTATCCCACAACAACACTCACTTTTTTTGGCTTAGAGTTGGATACTGTCACTTTTGAGATTAGGTTACCTGAGGATAAGTTAATACCTTTGAAGCAGAAAATTAATAAATTTCAGAACCGCCGCTAAGCAACACTTCTAGAGTTGCAGTCTTTGATAGGTATGCTTAATTTAGCTTGCAACGTGGTGCCTCCAGGCCGTACCTTCTTAAGACGTATTATCAACCTAACTATTGGTCTCTCTAAGCCCTATTATCATACCAGGCTTAATGCTGAAGCTCGGGCAGACCTCCATGCATGGCAAATATTTTTAGAACACTTTAATGGCAAGGCTCTTTTTTCAACCAACATTCACCATACATCAGCATCTTTGCATTTCTTCACCGATGCTAGCAATGCAGGTTTCGGTTGTGTTTTTGGTACTAAATGGTTTTGGGGGGAATTTTCCGCTGATTGGCTTCATTACCACATTGCTGTTCGTGAATTCCTTCCTATCGTTCTGGCACTAGAGATTTGGGGAGGCATTGTAGGAAATGGTACCGTGACCTTACAATCAGATAACATGGCAGTGGTGCAGGTTATTAATAGCAATACATCAAGAGACTCTCATCTTATGAAGCTGATGAGACGCCTTATGCTTCTCTCTCTCAAATTCAACATACATTTTAAAGCAGAACATAATCCCGGCAAGTCTAATATAGCTGCGGATTTACTTTCTCGTCTGCAGGTGGACGAATTCCAACAGCACTTCCCATCTATGGACAGGAAGCCCACGAATGTACCACTAGAATTGCTTCATCTTTGAGCAACACTACAATCTTCCTACTACGAAACTCACTGTCTCAGTCAACCATTTCCTCTTATCAAGCAGCTTTCAAAACCTTCCACAAATTTCTGGTGCACACCTTTGCTCACTGTTTCCAAAGCAATTTAGCTGCTTCAACGACTCGTACTCTAGTATCATCACTTAGCTTCATTTTTAAGTTGGGGGATTTCAGCGACATTACTCAACACTTTATGCTTCAAGGTTATCAAACATGCAAACCATCAGTTGATGCAAGGCTCCCAATAACCCGTATGATTTTGCATAGATTAGTAAATGCTGTTCAACACACAACTTCATCCCCTTTCATAAGAGCCCTTTTGCGCGCTATGTTTATCCTTGCATCCTGTGCTTATTTAAGAGTGGCGGAAATTACTAAAACAGGCGGTACTAATCAACACTATCTGCAACTCAAAAATATACAAGTAAGTCAAGATATAAACAACGTAAAATATATTGAAGTCAATATCCCACATTCCATGCACCCTAAAACCAATCATACCACTTTACGCTTGCAAGAGAATACCGAAAACAAGCTTCTTTGCCCCTACCAGGCAGTCGTGCACTACCTCGCTCTTAGGAAACATGCCTCCCCACAAGGGCCTTTGTTTCCATTTTTTGACGGCTCCCCTATCTCACGTCAATATTTTACCCAACAGTTACAGATAGCCTTAGCTTTTTGCAAACTTCCACTTCATAATTACCACACACATAGTTTCCGCATCGGCGCTGCTTCAACAGCAGCTACTCAACGTTTCACCGAATTGCATATTCAAACCATGGGTCGTTGGAATTCCAACGCCTTTAGGACATATATCAGACTCCCTACAATGAATTTATAGGTGGTTTCGATCTTGAAGACAGGGGCTTCAGATCAATGTTATTCGAACGCCTTTAGGAAAGGTATCGCTATCTTTACATCGAATTTGTAGTTCGGTTCGATCTCGAAGACAGGGGCTTTTTAATCAATGGAATTCCAACGCCTTTAGGAAATTTATCAGAATCCCTACATTAAATTTGTAGTTTGTTTCGATCATGAAGACAGGGGATTCAGATCAACTATCAGAGCCATCTAGTATCTGACATTACAGGATGATTTTCAGTGTTAACCGTTTCTTTTGATTTTTACCACCCAATACCTATGTAAACCCATTTACCAGTCAGGGGCTGTTATTGGGTTTAATTATCAACATTTTTCCATGTTTTCATTTTTCAATTTTTTGCCTGTATACTTATTTAAACGTTTATATACTGTTTTATGGGGCGTTAACAAGATAGCCTATTTTTGCATATTGTGTAAGGCTCAATTTTATAGCCTACCTTGTTACGGTGGCATGAACGCCCCATGTTTTGTAAGGTTGCATGCAGATACATGTATGTCGATCTCCTTTACCATGAGAAATATGTCTAGTCTCTTTACTATGGAAACGTGCCATTGATATTTTTACTTTCTGCAGCACCCATTTTTGAAGGTATATATGTCACTCCTATTGAGAGGTATATTATGAGATGATGATGCTTTACTTTTGTGTAGTCCCGTGGGGATCCGGGTTAGAATAGGTCCTCAGTGCCCCATTGCTTGTCGTAAGAGGCGACTAAATGGGGCGGTCCTTCGAATGAGACCGCAAAAACAGAGGTCCCGTGTCACAGCAGGTGTGGCACGATAAATATCCCTCCCTGCTCAATGGCCATAATTGTCGAGCATAGGCTTAAATTTTGCAGCCCTTCACCGGCAGTGGTGACGTCTCCATATGAGTGAAATATTCTCGAGAGGGACGTAAAACAATATTCAATCAATTTACTTTTGTACTTTTATATTGGGTGCTAATTCAGGGATTGGATTTTTCTATATATGTGCTTGTATATACGTTACTTTTGGTTGTCATTTATTTATTTAATAAATTACCATTTTTACTTTTGATATGTGTTTGACTTATTTCGGGGCAGGCTGACATAAAAACGGATTATGCATAAAATATGCTTTGTGGTTGGAGTGGTGAAAAATGATACTACATGTACATGTACGTAACTGCAGTGTACAGTTGTTTATTCAATAAACAAAGCACATTAAATGTGCCTATCGCTATCAGTTACATCACAGATGGGTTAAGATTGTTTAATATTTAATCATTTTTAAAGATATGCCTTGAATCTGAGGATAAAGGTGCTGTGCACTGTGCAGCCATCATCAGTGCGGATGCCTGATGCCAGTATGCCCATAATTGGGCAGTATAAGTGTCGATCTTCTTATGGCAGCAAGATTTCAAAGGCAGGTATACAATCTAAAGATAAAATCAATGTCAATACAATTCGTGTTTGGATCTATTATATCTATTATGATTATAATATACCCAAAGTAGGTAATAAATGGGTTCGACTGTGAAGATAAAAAAAAATTAAATGTAGATGTATTGGAAATTTTCAGATATAAGAAGGCAAATAAAACTGATGTAAAATACGCCGGTAGTTGGACAAAACATCCAAAGTCGGCACAGCCAAAGGTCTCAACAACTATGAAGGAATTAACAGCATCCTCATTCCTCGGGGCAACAGGCCATTGTCAGCGACCCCTGAAATTCTTAATTGAGGTTAAGTGCCCATTTTCAGCTCGAACAATATTGACAATTAAAGAGGCCTGTGCAAATGTTGGGATTTCCCTCTTGGTAAGTCAGCATTGTAGACTGATCAGTTACATGTATATGTGTACCCAATACATGTACATTAGATGTGCGTATATGTATTCATATTTTTTATGTACCCAAGTTTATTATAACTTTATAGTAACATTTTATGAATGAAATACAAGTACTAATTAGCTTCATTGTGATATTGAACTGTTAATGTTCTTTATAAACCTTACTTGCATCACCTTTTGAATACTGCAGTACATCTATGTCAAAATAAGTATGCATGCAGTGTAATACTTTCACCTCTAATCAGAGCACTTGTAAATCATGTTGTATGTTTTATCAATACATGTAATGACATTTACCGTTTTTTAGAATGTGATGCAAGTGATGGTTCGCTGCACCTCAAACACAGTATGAATAATGACATCAGATTCAAGGCCAACAACACCTGAAAGACACCCAATGCTGTGATTTGCTAGTGTGAACTCCTATTGACACTCAAATAGTTCACATTGACAAAGATGTATCATGGTCAATTGATTGATTGGGGTCTTACGCCGTTTTGGCAATATTTCAGCCATTTTACGGCGGTTAACTAATTCAATTATGTTTGGGTGTGAGTGTTTGAGTTTTCCTGACGACCCCCAGTGAGCCTATTCTTTTTCGAACATCAGGGAAACGATCTTTTGCGAGCCAAGGGGGTTGTGATCCTTGACACGGGACACCCTTTAACGTTCCATCCGACGGACATAAAAGTTAAAAATACATGTATATAAACAGGTTAAAAAACAAAAAAAATAATTCGTGTATTTAAACAGTTGCATTATAAAAGTTTTCAAATTTTCTGTAAAAGTCGCATTCTTGTAAATATTGTATAATATGATTGTCGATATTTGTAAAAAGTTCTTTCATTGATTGCACACTATTAAAAAGTCTATTTCGTATGGGCGTAAAATCACTACATTCTAAAAGAATGTGATGTATATATAGTTAAAGTACAGTTACAAGATATGCATTCAGGCTGAGGTTCTCTGTTTAGTAGGTATGAATGTGTCAATTTTGAATGTCCAATGCATATTCTTGAAATAATCACTTCGTCTTGGCGTTTCATTACGATGTTACACGATTTGTTTACTTTGTTTAGAATAAAGTTTACTTGTATCACAGAAATCCCAATAAATTTGCCAAACATTATTTACATAGTTTTATAAAAAAAAAAAAAAAAAAAAAAAAAAAAAAAAAAAAAAAAAAAAATATTTAAAATCAGTGTATGGAATTTTGAAGTGTACAATATCACCTTGAAGTGCATTTTTGGCCGCTTTGGTGTTGCCATGGATACCAATGTGACTTGGGATCCAGCAGAATTCAACTACATGTATTTTACTTTGTTTGGTTAAAAGATAGTACCGGTGTAAGATATCTAAAATATATGGATGATCAATATTTATGTTGTTTATTGACTGAAGACATGATAGGCAGTCTGAAAATATAGTAAAATGTTTGTCAATAGAAGTTTGTATGTATTCAAACGCAAGCTGAATAGCCTTTGCTTCGGCGGTATAAATTGTTGCTTCATTTGGAAGTCGTGCAGAGAAAACGTCGTTTGTGATTACTGCAGCAGTAGCGACTTTATTTTGGTCTTTTGAACCATCTGTATAGATATCAGTTGTAGTATGTTTGGATTGTTTTATTTCGGATAATTTTTGCGTGAAAATGGCGGAATTTGTTAAGGTTTTTTATATTCAGAAAGTGATGTGTCTACTTTGGGTTTTAGTAGTTTCCGTGGTGGTATTTCAGAAGGTGATGAAGGTTTTACGATGTCCAAATGTAAGTTAGAATCACGTATATGTTTTTAAACTCGTAGACCGATTGATTTTATACACTTCTCGTTTTTGTCATATAAATGTTCAAACTGCGGATGGAAAACGCAGTTAAATGCAGGATTGTCAATGTTAGCTTTTAATTTAACAATATATTGTAATGCAAGTTTTATTCTAAGTAGATCGAGAGGTGGTTCGTTGGCCTCAACATATAAACTATCTACAGGAGAGGTTCGGAAAGCTCCTGTGCACAGTGGAAGTCCTTGATGGTGAACTGCATCGAGGGCTTTGATATAGGATGTTCTTGCAGCACCATATACTATACAGCCGTAGTCTAGTTTAGATCGGATTAGAGAGCGATAGAGATGTAGAAGAGTGTTTTTATCTGCTCTCCATTTTGTGTTTGCAACAGCTTTAATTAGATCAAGAGCTTTTGTACATTTCTCTTTGAGCATTGCTATATGAGGAATAAAAGAAAGTTTATTATCAAAAATGACACCTAAGAATTTAAACTCTTTTACGACTTTAATTGGAGTACCATTCGAATTTGATCTGTAACTTGTTATGTCAAAGCGATGTACCAAATATCAAATGAATATCTGCAAGCACATTAAAAAAAAGTCCGGAAAACTGATTCATGCTATAAAAAAAAATTTAAGTCCAAGGGTCATAACTTTGTGAAAAATCACCGGACTGAAACGAAACTCAAACTTGATCTGTAATTTGCTATGGCAATGCGATGTACCAAATAAAAGGTGAAGGTAACAAACAGTGATCAATCTCATAACTCCTATAAGCAATGCAGAATAGATAGTTCGGCTAACACCGACCCCTGGGCACACCAGAGGTGGGATCAGGTGCGTAGGAGGAGTAAGCATCCTCTGTCGACCGGTCACACCCGCCGTGAGCCCTATATCCTGATCAGGTAAACGGAGTTATCCGTAGTCAAAATCAAATATCAAATGAATATCTGCAAGCACATAAAAAAGTCTGGAATACTGATTTGCAGGACTGACGGACAGACAAATGGACGGAGCGCAAACCTTCGTCTGTAAAGGACTAAATAGTCAGTATTTGTGGCCGAGTTCCGTAGCAAAGCTCGGCTTTTACCTTGGCGAAGGGGCGGCGTCCATAATTACCTTGTCCGGTCTCTAACTTTCATACTTTTTGGTGCATCTTAGTGAGACTTACATAACATGATCACATCCAAAAGAGGAAGGTTCCTATTCAATTTGTAGTTCAAAGGTCAAGGTCACTTTGTCACTAAATGCCATAGATTTGAGCGTGCCCGATCTCTAACTTTGATACTACTAGGGGCATCTTCGTGAAACTTACATAACATGATCACATCCAAAAGAGGAAGGTTCCTATTTATTTTGAGGTCAAAAGGACAAAGGTCAAGGTATCTTTGTCACTAAATCCCATAGATTTGAGCTTGTCCGGTCTCTAACTTTCATACTACATGGTGCGTCGTTGTCAGACTTGCATATTTTGATCACATCCAAGAGGAAGGTTCCTATTTATTTTGAGGTCAAAAGGTCAGTCTCTTTTTCACTATATACTGTAGATTTGAGCTTGCCACTAACTTTTATACATGTACTTGCTGGTGAATGTTTATCCGACTTCAAATCCTATAACTGACATTCAAGATTCACGTTGCTTTTGAAATCCAAAGGTCAAGGTCATTATCACACTAAATACCTTTTGCGGCCATTCAAAGCTTCATACTTATAAACTATATTAATCAAAGTACTGAAAGTACTCATGGGAGTTGAACATTGTGGAAATTCAGTTAGAACAGATAGCACTGGAAGGGTAGGGGGATAAATGACTGAATATTATCATGATTTTAGATACAAATCAACTGTTGTTGTTTTTCAAAGCGTTACAACAGCAAACATGGATAATGGAAGGCCATAGGCCACAACGCTCCTCGAGTAACTGAAGTCGTGTTGTTGTTTTCTAGAATTTCACCCCTTTATATTCTCATGAAAAATGTGACCACATATTATGGCCCAAACATTCAAATCAATATGGTTAGCAATGCCTTGCAGTTATGAAGAAGTTTTTTCCCCTGTATATATACATTAAAGTTTAATCCTAGTTGTAGCTAATTCTAAGGATTCATTACTTGAAAAGGTAGTCCAATATGCTAAACTGTCACCTGAGTATACTACAGTCCTGTAGAGGATCAATGGAATGGTAAATAATTGTATAATAACTCAAAGTAAATGAAATGCAAAAAAAATTAAAAATCGTCCGGCATGATTTCGGTCACGTGACGAGCAAAAAGGCAACACGCTTTTTGTGACGCTCCGTCTTTTTGACAATTTTTTCCTGGATTTAATGCCAGTTTTTGGTCGCAAATGTTCATAGTGTATATATATTGTGCAATTTAATAATTTCTGATGACATTTGGATTTCTCCTTATTTTAATTTGGAGTTTTTTTGTGCATTTTCTTTGTGCCGATACCTTCGGTGAAAACTGGTGAAAACTGCTCAGGAAATTCTAACATATCCACAATGACAAATCAACAAATGATAAAACCGGTTTATCTGCGTAACAGTGACTTTCAAAGCAACAAAACTTCAAGAATAACAGACTTTGACTTGCTTACGGCAGTTCAGAAGAAAGTAAATGATATAAAATGCATCCAACTTGATCGTGACCTTTGGCGCATATATCTAAATTCTAGAGAAAGCAGACAGGTGTTAGTGGCAGAGGGATTTGAACTTCAACAGAGAACGATCAATGTGTTTGAAAATAATCCGTTTTCTGCGGGTACCGAGAAGCCCGACGAGGATATACTCTGAGTGACAATCCGAGGAGTCCCTTTATCTGTTGATGACAAATGTGTTACTGACATGTTAACCAAACTAGGCGCTAAACTCACGTCAGAAATCAAGTATGAGAAAATACGAAATCCGTCCACTAGGAAAATGACGGACATACTCAACGGAAACCGCTTCGCATACATGCGACCCTTCCCTGATGGCAAATTCCTACCAAAATCAAGTTTTTGTGCTGGATTAAAGTGCTCTATATTTCATCATGGCCAACCAAAACGAGAGAGAAATTTGCGTTGTACCAACTGCTGGGGAGACGACCATATGAGGCATCAATGCGAATACGAATCCTGCTGTAAAGTTTGTCATGAATCTGGACACAAGCCGGGGTCCGAGGATTGTAGACATCATGAAAACCGACAGAAGGATGTGATTACTTTTGGCGGAAAAGATGACCCTCCATCTAATTTTTATGAGTGTGAGATAGATATTTTTGGATTCAATCACCCTACTTCCGAACACGCATTTCAATATGCGAAGGCTATGAGGTCTGGAGACATGCTGCGAGCTACGAGCATTAGAGAAGCTGCCACCCCACTTGAGGCAAAACGGATCGGAAAACAAGTGACCACGACAGACCAGTGGGAAGACACAAAAGATGTGGTGATGCGTGAAATCATTGGGAAAAAAAATCAATCAATGCAGTGAACTTAAAGAACAACTATTAAAAATCGGAAAGCAGAGCACCATCGTCGAAGCCGTGTATGATGACTATTGGGGGTCAGGCTTGGACAAAGCAGGCACTCTACACACCACACAGAGGAAATGGCCAGGGAAAAACACTCTCGGCAAAATATTCATGGACCTAATCAAGAACAGAAAGATCGGCCGTAATCTAAGCACCCAAACACCAAGTGCCCCGGCTTCTCAGCGTGGTAAAAAATCGTAACTGGATGTAAGAGTTATCTCTCTTTGTATCTGACATACTAGAAATGAAAAATTTGTCAATTCGTTCAATTAACTGCAGAGGTTTAAACACTTATGAAAAAAGGGTTAAACTATTTACATGGTTAAATGATATAAACGCTGATATAATCTTTATTCAAGAGACACATTTCATAGAAAAAAATGAACATATTTACAACTCAAGATGGCATGGAAAAAGTATTCATAGTTTTTCAGATTCTCAATATAGCAGAGGAGTATCAATACTGTTTAGAAAACAATTACCTGTTGAAATTTTAAATGTACATAGATCGAATGATGGTAGGAGACTTCTTGTTAATCTAAAATTTGAAGAAAATGTTTTCACTTTTGTTAATATTTATGCACCAAATCAGATAAAAGAAAGAAATGCTTTTTTAAAAAGAATTTCAACATGGTGTAATCAATATACAATTAACAAAGAAAATTTTGTCATAGGAGGGGATTTTAATTGTGAGTTAGACAATGAAAATAGTGCAGATAAGAGTTTATATACACTCAAACAGTTTATTAATAGTTTTGAATTAAGTGATGTATGGAGATCACTGTATAATAAAGAAGGTTTTACATGGTGCAATGGTGACAATATACCAACCTCTAGAATCGACTACATTTTCATATCTTCTAACCTATGTTTTATACCAAATAATGTAACTGTGAGGAGAGTTCCAGGCTCTCACTCAAATGGTATTAGAATGTCTGATCACATGTGTTTAAAACTTACATTAGATATATCAGGTAACATACGTGGGCCAGGGTATTGGAAATTTAATACATCTCTATTTGAAAATAAAGAATTTATAAATTCGATGAACTCATTTTTGGAAAACTTTCAAGATAGTGATGATGACTCACATACACATTGGGAAAAATTAAAAACCTCAATTAAAACATTTTGTATAAACTTTTCCAAACGAATCAGAAAATCATATAATCTAAAAATTAAAGAAGCTAAAAATGAACTAAATGAAATTGAAATATTACACTCTAGTGAAATTGATATGAACAGAAAACGTTTCTTAGAGGAATCTTTATCAAACCTCATAAATGAGAAATCAAAGGGAGCGCAAATAAGATCAAGGACAAATTGGGTAGAAAAGGGTGAAAAAAAAAACACTTCATACTTTTTAAGATTGGAGAATCAAAGGCAAACATGCAATACTATTAAACAGCTAAGAAATGAAGATGATACTTTAACTACTGATAACGATGAAATATTACGCAAAATGAGTGTTTTTTATGAAAATCTTTATAAATCTTACGATATTGAAGAAAATAAGATAGAAGAATATTTTTCCAATGTAAGTGTTCAAAATATCCTGAATGAAAATGATAGACAAATACTTGAACTATTCCCAACATTACAAGAGTTTTCAGATGCACTTTCTGCAATGAAAAATAATAAAAGCCCTGGTCTTGATGGACTACCAAGTGAGTTTTATAAAATGTTTTGGCCTAAACTTAAAAAACATTTCTTTTCTACCATTCAAAAATCTTTTGATGATAATAAATTACCACTTTCTCAGAGATTGTCAGTTTTATCCATTATATACAAAAAAGGAGATAAAAATTTGCTAGAAAATTACAGACCAATTAGTTTGACTAACACTGACTACAAAATCATCGCATTTACTTTTGCAAGACGATTACAAAAAGTAATTAATAATTTAATATCAAATGACCAGTCTGCATATATTAAAGGTAGATTTATAGGATTAAACGCAAGAATAATACCTGATATCTTTGAATATTGTGAAAATTGTAATGAGGACGGAATATTATTATTTCTTGATTTTCAAAAAGCTTTTGATTCAGTGGAATGGAATTTTATGTTTAAAGCACTTAAATCCTTTAATTTCGGTATTAATTTCTTAAAGTGGCTGAACATTTTATATACAGAGCCTTTATTCAGAATGAAAAATAATGGGTGGATATCAAAAACCTGTAAAATGTCCCGGGGCATCCGTCAGGGGTGTCCCATTTCTGCTATAATATTTTTGTTTGTTACTGAAATTCTTGCAATTCAGATTAGAAAAAGCAATAGCATCAAAGGTATTAACATGGTTAAAGAGACACTACAGCTCATTTTGCGCAAAAATCATGAAATGACAATTTTCCCAGCGCTTTTTCAATTTTTGTTGCATTGTTGAATGTATGAACTTTGCGAAAATAACACTTATCTAAAGTCAAAAATTCTCGTTTTAACGTAAAATTTAATACTTTTTGATGGCCTATACAAAAAATATCGAGTCTCCTCCTTTCGGTCTTCAGACGCATGCGCATAGACAGTAAACAGTGCAGCATGTCGTCCAGTGAGAGAAAGTGTAGTGGATAGATAGATCCAGAATTTTGACAGATTCTGTAAGAAAAAAGGTAAAAATAAAATGAGATAAAACTAATATGTGAAATAAAATTGACCTTGCGATCAGTATGACTGTTGGAAAACAAAGGGCTAGGAGAAACGATTGTAACTCAGTGGCGGATCTAGCTAGAATTTCCGAAGGGGGATGAGAAAGTCAAATATTAGCCAAAGTAATCGGCTTTCTGGGTGCAAAATTTGGATTTTCACTCACAATTTGTGGCGAGAGGGAGGGGGATCCTGCCCCCCCCCCCCTAAATCTGCCATTGGGACTAGCCGCGAAGACACTAAACTTGTGCTATTTTAATCTGAACACGACACGTGTTAGTTGTAAAAACATCGGTCAATTGGAACATGCATGGAAGGGTTTCTGTTGAAACAATGATTTATATAATTACTTATTATAAGAAGCAGGGAATAATCTTATACTTGAAAGGTGAGTGTGGACCCCTTGAAGGGGAATTTAAATAATTTCCTACACAACACCTTTGATGTCATTCAAAACCACGTGATGTAAATAAGCATTCAAAAGTCCGAGTCAGCATGAAGAAACCTTTGAATTCCGGACGATCTTCAAAGCGCATTTGAGAGTAAATTGATGCATCCAATTGTTCAAAAATGTCAGTATCGATATGATATTTATCATTTTATCAATGCGTGTTTTAAAAAACACTTTATCAAAATGTGGAAAATGAGCCGTAGTGTCTCTTTAATAATGACAAAGATAATGAAATTAGAATTGTCCAACATGCAGATGACTGTACACTCCCTTTAAAAGATGAAGTCTCAATGAATAATGCTCTAGATATCATAAATAAATTTAGTTCCGTTTCGGGAATGATTCTTAACACATCCAAATCGGAAAGTATCTTAATGGGAAACCTAAAACATAATTATACGGATAATATTTGTGGAATAAATATAAATTCCTCTTGTGTAAAAACTTTAGGAATCTACATCGGTCATGATAAAACACTTTGTTATAAAAATAATATTTTGAATTGTATAAAAGACATGGAAAAACTTTTTGAGGCTTGGAAAACAAGAAACCTCACTCTTTTTGGAAAAACTTGCGTGATCAACACGTTAGCTCTATCTAAGATTTTATATAGAATCTCTGTTCTCTCTTTACCATGCAATGAAGAAATAAAAACAATAAATAGACTTATATTTAAGTTCCTATGGAATAAAACAGATCGTATAAAACGAAATACTTTAATACGTAGCATTAATGAAGGAGGTATTGGTGTGATAGACGTTGAGTCAAAATTAATGTCAATAAAAGCATCTTGGGTTGAAAAATTACTAAATTCAAAGGGAAAATTAAAGTCATATGTAGAATCCTTATGTCTGAAAAATAATATTTACTTTAAATATATTCTAATTACCAATGAAACAGATTTGAAAAATTATGGCTTAATCAAAAACTTTCCAATTTTCTATCAACAAATTTTTATATGTTACAATAAATGTAAACAGAGACAAATGCATTTATCAGCTACAGAATTCTTACAACAACCAATATGGAATAATAAATTATTCACATATAAAGGTAAGACACTATATTTCCCTGATTGGATTAAAAGTAATCTGCTCTATGTCAAAGATATATGTGACTCAAGTGGTCTAAAACCTGCTAAATGGTTTCTTGATAATTTAAAATACAAAAGTAATTGGATTTGCCAATATAAGATTTTATATTCAGTCTTTAGAGAATTTATAAACAAATATGATCTTTCAATTGTTCCATTTATCACAAACTCTTCAATAATCCCTCGCTTTCAGTACGGTAACAAACTATTAAACTTAAGCAAAGGTATTTCAAAAAAAATTTACAAAATTTTATGCAATAAAAAATCACGTACACCTATTTATCAGTCATTCTATGAAAGAGAATTTCATATTCAGTGTAAATCATCATGGGTAAAAATATATAGACATAAAAATTGCAAATATTTTTGATAAAAAGGTTGCAGAGTTCAACTATAAACTTCTGAACAACTTGCTCAGCAATAATTTATTCTTAAGTAAATGCTGCCAAGATATAAGCAGTAAATGCAACTCATGTCCAAATGAAACAGAAAATTGTAAACATTTAATATTTGATTGTTCAAATGTCAAAGATATTTGGAATTTGATAAGTTCCTCATTAAAATTTGAAATTAGCTGGAAACATATTGTTATTGGCTTCTATCAGGAAACAAATGACAAAATATCAGTTCTTAATATTTTAATTTCTTTCATTGCTTATCGTATATACAAATTCAAAATGTTATGTAGACTCAAGAGCAAAAATGAAACACAAGAAAGAGTTAAACAACATATAAAATATGAATTGCTAACATATCATAAAGTACTTAAGAAATGTAACACTCATAACTCGAATTATATAGACATTATATTAGGAATTTCGGATAAACTTTAATAAAATTAAATCAATGTGTGAGACATTATCAGTATTGTAACATACTTTTAATTAATATACATATATTTCTTACTATTCATATGTCTGTATTTATTTGTAATCGATATGTTCACGTACAACATGTATTTAATCATGTAAATGTAGTTTTACGTATGATATAAATCCACCTCTACTGGGAGAAAATGGTCTCCCGGTTAGGCTGCCCTAGGGTCATCTCTGGACTCTAGTTTGTGTGTGTGTGGACCCTGAGGCAGCATGAGTGGTATTATGTTTTAAGAAAATCCCTAGCTTTATTATATTTAACATTATGGCATTGTTGTAATTTACTAACTCATTGTTACATTGATCATCATACAATATGAATACTGTATAACCTATATATTTAAATGTAAACTATGACAATATTACTCTGACATGCAATGAAATTTATGTATTCAATGAATGTACATCTAAATTAGTTAATATGTACCCTGCGTGGTACTTTAGTAAAAACTTTGTTATATATTGAGGGAGCTTAGTCAGGGTCCCATCCCTGGCAGCTGCCCTATTATATTAGTTAGTTATTTTAAAATTGTTATAGAGTAGGCTCTGGGAAATAAATGAATAATATATATAAAAAAAAAAAAAAAATCGTCCGGCATCGGAGATGCACAAGCCGAGTTGCGCAAGGAATGGGCATAGAGGGAACCGGCAGAAAAGTTTGCAAGAATTATCAAGCAGGGAGCAAAATTTTGCGTACATAAATTTCAGCCGACTTAAATCCTTTGTGACCTTGACCTTTAACCCTTGACCAAAATCAATAGGCTTCTTTGTCTCATCAAGGGCGATAATCCATCTAAGTTTAATTGAGATCCTATAATTTGTTAAAAAATTATAGTGCAGAAAACAAAATTTTCTCCAAATTACAGTCTATTTATAGCCAGTGACCTTGACCTTTGACGTAGTGACCCCAGAATCGATAGGCTTCCTGGTCTTACTGAGGGTGACAATCCATCTAAGTTTGATTGAGATCGTATGATTCGTTCAAGAGGTATGGTGCGGAAAACAAAATTTTCTCCAAATTTCAGTCTATTTATAGCCACCTTGACCTTTGACCTAGGGACCCCAGAATCGATAGGCTTCCTCATCTTACTGAGGGTGACAATCCATCTAAGTTTGAATGAGATCCTATAATTTGCTCAAGAGCTATGGTGCGGAAATGAAACGTTGATGCGTGCCCGCCTGCCCGCCCAAAGGCACTTCATCAGATCATAAGCCGAGTTCGACTTCATCGCAACTCCGCTAAAAATGAAACACTAGTCAAACAAGAGGTACTGTGAGCAATGCTCACTAAGAATACCCCCCGCTTACCCCAATCTCCCAAAGGGTGTTGGTAATAGGTATAAACTACCTCTTTTCTGAGTGTAAAAAACAAATGGCATGACAAACCGAACCATATTGCTACTTCGATGTCCAGTGCGCGTGACCTTTGACCTTTTGACCCCAAAATCAATAGGGAACATCTTCATCCCATGGGTAGTCCATATGTATGATATGGTGACTGTAGGTGGAAAGGATAACGCTTTAGAGCCCGGAAACCATATTGCTACTTCGATGTCCAGTGTACTTGACCTTTTGACCCCAAAATCAATAGGGAACATCTTCATCCCATGGGTAGTCCATATGTATGATATGGTGACTGTAGGTGGAAAGGATAACGCTTTAGAGTCCGGAAACCATATTGCTACTTCGATGTCCAGTGCGCTTGACCTTTGACCGTAAAATCGATAGGGAACATCTTCATCCCATGGGTAGTCCATATGTATGATATGGTGACGGTAGGTGGAAAGGATAATGCTTTAGAGTTCGGAAACCATTGCGTCTACAGACGGACGGACGGACAGACAGACGGACAACCCGATTCCAGTATAACCCCCCCCCCCCCCCCCAACTTGTTGCGGGGGGTATAATAATGTTATTTATTGCCAAGGTATTTGGGATATTATACTGTGGCTCAAACAGGGGGTGAATGAACCTGACAGTATGGGAAGCATATAGTGGAATCAGACTTGTGATGCTGGAAATCTATAGTGATTAATAAACTATACATGTACAAGATCCATAACTATTTTTTTTTTCAGTTTGTGAGGGAGAATCCTCATGTCTCTTTCATCTGTAGACAAATAAACTGTAGACAAATAAACAATGTGTTTTGACCAGAGCAATTTCCAATCCTTTTTGCAGCATAAATTCAACATTGTGGCAACTGGGTTAAACTTTGATAGTGAAGTAATACATGGCAGCACCTTATCCCATGCTCTTAAAATTTCTGTTTGACACACACTCATGACATCCACTCAAACATTACAGAGTGCAGCAAAATCCCATTGTAATAGGGGATTCAAAATGGATAACTGGTACAAAATATGGTACATACTATTCGAAAAGGATAATGAATTTGACATATTGATGTTTTGGAAAAGGAAATTCTGACATCGGGGCTCTAAGCGTTTTCAAACATTGTCATTTGATAAAAGTGTTCTACATTTTTAAAAATAGAGATTAATATGTCTTTACATACATAGGTGAGAAAGTTTCCATTATTCCTAGCCGAGACATACCATGTATGCGCAAAAAATTCATAAACAAATATCAAAATACTCACGTAGAAAATGTGGACCTTACCGTCATCAAGCGCAGCGAAACACTCCATTTCGAGATTTTCGCCGACGAAAGCTCGGTAACAGTAATGAATAAGGTACACTCATTTTGTATCTATTTTGTGACTTTCTTTATTAAAAGGAACAGTTCTCTAATGTGTAACGTGCAATTACTACGTAATTCAATAACTTGAAGCATGAAGCAGTTTCACTTTGCAACCGGATATAAGAAATTTTATTTCGTATTCCGATCCCGATCGAAAGTTGTTGACTGGGAATGACGTGTTTTAATTCAATATACATGTAACATCAAGCATTTTTTTTTTATATCACATTAAAAAAAAAAACCAAATATATACACATACACAATGTTGTAGAGTTATTTCTTGTAAATTTTCTGAGGTTTCGCACCATATTCGATATTTCGCGCCACGGTGTCAATAGGTCTTGTGTGCAGTTGTCGTTCGTTTCCCTATCAATGTTTATAGGTGACGCTGCGCTACAAACGACAATTTTCAACCTTATCTTTTATTTTTCTATGTATATCAGTATCAATTTGATCGAAATCTTGTATTCAAATTGATTTGAATACAATATCATTGCATTTACTTACATGTCAATTATCAAAATTAGATTAATTCAGAAAAGTTACATGGATTATTTAATGGCGGATGTTTATAAAAGTTTATGTTGATTTACCTAGGAGTAAATCAGCTGACACAGAACCCCCGCTGACGACCACTATACAAATCAATACAAATTACTGCGCAGAAAAGTGCGTGATGACCCAGGGAGATTGAACATAGTTCAACTCCCAAATATGTGCATGTTTTTACTTCGTGAATGCAAGCGTGCATAATTTTCCAAACTGCAACTCGGCGACACGCATCTTTGATGCGTTTTACCGATTTTTAAAGAAAAGAAATGTGCAATGTTGGTTTACTGAAACCTTTTCATTTAATATTATAACTTGGATGTTCAAAAATCAAAATGGTAAACTTTGTAAATTACCATTTGAAACATTATATATACTTAACCAAATGTAAACGAAATTGTCTGTCATTGAAAAAATTTAAAGCCATCTGGACTAATGTATACAAAGTAGAAAAACAAATTGCAAGGAAAAGTAGTTATACAGATCAGTTTGAAAAGAAATGGAATTTATTTGATTAACCAAGTATAAATTAAACCATGTTAGAACAAAAATATCCCAAAATGCTTCCTTTTTAGTGTTACATTTATATACATTTGTTATAATTTTCTTTTTCTTATTAAGAAATGAGGTAAATCAATATTCAATCAATAGTTTGTGTAAAGTAGTTTCTTTAACAACCTTGGTATTACAACATACATGCGATTGTTTCTTTCTTTACTTCTAGCCTTTGTTTAGTATGAATGTACATGTATGTCCGTGTGAATGAAAGAGTTACAATTCTTAAAACCCTGTACCCCTTGGTCAGGTTGGGTTGTGTAAAAGCCTGACATATACCTGAGTAAATATTGTATACAAAAACAAAATTTCCCAGAAAGCTACAGATCTCCAGCTATGAAAGTCTCAGATGGATGCATACATTCCAATAGAAATACATGTAATTTGTTATGCACTTCAAGAAGAAAGAAAATTAATATGATAGTGGGAGTTTTTTGTTGTTTTTTTATTATTATTTTTTTGTTGGCTAAATGAAACATCAAGTGTTCTCAATAGGTTTATTTCAAAATACACACACAGAACATAAACAGAACTAACAAAGGTGTTTTATGTTTTTCTTTGAAATATTAACAACACTAACCATAAAATTATTTTGATTTATTTCTAAAACGAGATAAGACATTTAAATGACAGAATCGGTTGCAATCTCATGTTTCTTGTTGACAGTTTGCCAGCACATTTTCAAACTCTCCACCTACGTAAAAACAATAGGGGTAATAATTCAAAGGCAAACCAAGGACAAAATAATGTGTAAAGTAATTAGAAAATGCGTCAAAGAAATGTTGACTATTCAACCTGTTTTTCTTTTAAATTGCACAATCCATCACTATTATTTTACCCCTATGATCTCCCGATTGCTCAGTTTCCACATCTACACTGGCTGTTGATGCACTTCCAGTCTGTGCTACAATCATAGGAGTGTCTATCGCAGTCTCCTTTATCCAAACACCCTGCAACAAGAAATGCTGAGTTTAGGAGATTTGTATCAAAACGTCAACTGTTTCCTCCTAACTGATGCAATTTTCATGAATGTTTGACAACAAAAGCTACACTGTACCTAGTACCTAAGGTGCACTATCAACAGTATTTCAAATTCCTTTGAATTTCAGAGACCCTCGTTACTAATAGTAATTCATTGGATAGAAGTTACAGGTTGCAAGAGAGCTCTTTTCTGTACCATCTTTACAAGTTAACACACTTCATCAGAATGTGAAATAGTTGGAATTGGTATTATCATGAAAGTAATGTATACAAATTGTAAAACTCTAGTGTCTACATGTAAAAAGATTTCAATCTATACTGTAAACCAACCTTGTCGTCGCGAATATTTCTCGCTGCGAACCTAGTCTTGTGATGTCTCATACTTGTTTAAGATTATATTGGTTGCGAAAATCAGTCGCCGCGAACCAGTTTATTTGCAATTTAATTAAAATCATATGTTCAGAAGTACTAGTAACCGGAACCCGTAAAGTTGATTTTGAATAGACTAGCTAGATTGCGAAATAAAGTCGTCGCGAATAAAAGTTGGTTTACAATTGTTTAAAAATTATTTTTGGCAAACTCTTAAATCTCTGCCCGCGGTGTATCTAAACAGAGGCATCCGTATTTAGACTCTTTTTGACACTTACATGATATATATATAGCAAATGTACACAGATATTCCTAGATACTAAAGCATTCATGTTCACCTGGTACACATTTTCGTAGGTCAAATAGATACATAAAGATTACATCACCCCTTGAATTCTTCTGTTGCTATGGCAAAGAATGATGTAAAACTTTCAAGATTTTGCTTTTGTATTAATGAGGAAAATGTCTTTGAAATATGATAGGAAAGTGACTTACTTCCAATTATTCCGATAAGTAAAAAAAAAACAAGACAATGTGTTGTTTCTGACGCATATTGTGTCGTACATGTCGAAGTTTCATGTAAAACACAGCACAACAACAACGAGAAAGGATATCGAAAATACTCAAGTTCTCTTCCAGCAATGTCCGATATCATCCTACTTAATAGATTCCGTTTTTTAGTTTTCAAAGATAACTAAATGTAATCTGTAACGTTCTATGATTCTTAAAATTGTATAGAACCAGTAACTGATTAAAAACCCGTTTAATAACGGATTTCGCTATAACTTACGTATGTTGTATGGTGGCGGTGAACAGGTGCATATACCATGAACACATTCCAGGTTAGTGTGGTGGTTACACACGGTGTCTATACAGCTAGAGAGTATCTGGCAGTCCTCTGTTTTAAGAATACCTAAAAGCATTTTGGCTCTACATTTAAATGAATCATCTTTCATTGAATTTGGACCTCACATCATAATTTTATACATGTATTCAAAGAGCAATTTCAACTCACTCTGCAATGATTTTATGAACAACTATAGGCAGCGTGTCTCTCAAAGTTAATGCATTACAACCGGTACAAACACGCATAATAATAAGCAGAACTAAACGTGTTTTGTTTCTTTTATAATTTTGATTGTGAACATAGAACTCAATTGTAAGATACAATACCAACAAAAAATGCAGCAACTACAAAAACGCACAGTTGGAGCCTCATCTTTGTTATGACAATCGCTGAAATATATAATTACAGTGTATATACCACATATGATAGAATTAAAAGAATGAAAAATATATACAAGTTATCTTTGAGACACTTACCAAGCTCTGGCTGGTCCCGATATAGTAAAAGCTGAAATTCGATCGCTGTCCACGAAATTAATCGGTATCTAGGTGAGAAAGCACTTCTTGATTGGTCTCGGAGAAAGGTCATATTAAACTTGATAAGGCGATCTTTCATTCAGTGATAAACGGTGTTTGAACTTTTACTGCACTCTCTGTGACGACTTCATCATGAAGATATCAACAGCAGCTCTTTTTATTTCTCTTATTGGTGAGTATATTTTACTGATATTTGAAAATTTACTTTCTATCACATACAACAGAAGTATTTCTTTTCAACTCTTATTTTAGATTTTGTAGCATGTTTGCGCGTGGAACTACCACTCTTAATATAATTATACGAATCTTTAAATATTAGCACAATAGTTTATAAATATGACAAGTTACAGTTTATATCTCAAACAGATATTGTTTAATTTGTACAGGGATTATCGCTGGAGAATCCTGTGTTAGCAAGTTTGAATGTATTGATGTAGGATGTACACACCACACCACTCTAGTTTGCGAGAACAACCTGTGTACCTGTACACCAATAACAGATGTATACAGTGAGTTTATAAGTCATTTTATAACTCACGACTAATTCTTTGTGTAAAACTTTGTTATATAAAGGTACCTGTTGTCCACATTGTTTTTGTTGACAAAAACTAAGAAGGGAAAATAGAATACTAAGTGTCACAAATCTTTCCTCTTTTAGGATGTTTGACCCCAGGGGACTGTAAAAGACACACTCATGTATGTTACACGGAGTGGCAATGCATTCAGGAAAAATGTCGTTGTCGTTGATTTTTAAAATCCACGTGGTTTTCATTTGGTCATCTGTTTCCCTTGTACATGCAAATTAAATCAATTTTGAAGAAATTGTGTGTTTATAGTTTTGTTAAAATCGGCATGGCATTAAGACATGTAGCAACAAGAGTACCGCAAACGGTACAATATAAGCCCGTCGGACAGTGAAATTCAACCTGGAAGCATATTGTGCACTCTGAATTGATACAACACACATTCTGAATACAAAAGCCTTAAAGTGGGTCATGGTGCACCAATTCATCCGACATGTGAACTGATTATGTATTTCTCTGAGAGTGAGGTTGTGACAAAATGTCTGTGCAATATCTATAACATCATTAGAGCTACTTTTAGCCCCAAAGTAGGTCATATTGCACCAATGTGAACTGATTATGTACTTCTCTGAGAGGGAGGTTGTGACTAAATTTCAGAGCAATAATACCCGTGACCATGCCCCCAAAAATCTGGAAAACTGTTTGACCATACTTCTACCCCTAGAGTACTGAAGGTCATAGTCCGCCAATCCAGCTGAAATTGTCCTCTTCCGAGAGGAAGCCTTTGACTAAATATCAAGGCAATATCTGTATCGTTAATGAAAAATCCCAGAAACCTGTTTTACCTATTTTAAGTCTAAAAGTAGGTAAATAATGGACCAATCCAGCTGAGATGCAAACTGAACTTGTATTCCTCTAGAAGGAAGCTTGTGCCTAAATTTCAGCGCAATATCTGTATTCGTAATGATTGATTGAATAGTTTTTAACGTCCCACTCGAGAGTCTCTTCACTCATATGGAGACGTCACCACTGCTGGTGAAGGACTGCAAAATTTAGGCCTATGCTCGGCGCTTATGGCCTTTGAGCAAGGAGGGATTTTTATCGTGCCACACCTGCTGTGACACGGGACCTCGGTTTTTGCCGTCTCATCCGAAGGACTGCCCCATTTAGTCGACTCTTACGACAAGCAAGGAGTACCGAGGACCTATTCTAACCCAGATCCTCACGGGATCATATTCGTAATGAAAAAAAGCCTGGAAAACTGCTTGACCTATTTTTAGCCCACAAGTCGGTCAAGGACGGAGCGATCCAGCTGAAATTCAAACTGAACGTGTATTCCTCCAAGTGGAAGCATGCCACTAAATTTCAGGACAATATCTGTATCTATAATGAAAAAAAAGCCCGGAAAACTGTTTGACCTACCTTTAGTCCTAAAGATGATCACGGACGAACGGACTAATCCAGCTGAAATGCAAATTGGGCTTGTATTCCTCTGAAAGGAAGCTTATGTGTAAATTTCAGGGCAATATATGTATCTGTAACGAAAAAATTCGGAAAACTGTTTGACCTATATTGTACGTATAGCCCTAAAGTAGGTCAAGGTTGGACCCATCCAGATAAAATGCAAACTCACTCTCACAATTCTTGAGGGAGAAATAGCGACCAAATTTCAAAGTTGTACATGCTTCTGCTACGGAAAAAGTCCGGAAAATATTACCCTGGACGAACGGACAGCCAGCCCTACGCACGGGCAGCGCCACAACATAATACGTCCCGTCTAATGACGGGTGTCTAATCAAAGTACTGAAGGTACTGAAACGAGGTGACGTTTGGCAGTGAATGGCATGGATTCTAATGCAAGATCGAATTAAATGAAGGATATAATATGTTGGATGGTATTATTTGTAATCCAGAAGCATATGTTATACCTTCAATTTGAGGTAATGAAATGTGTTAACTGTTGAAACATTCTAAAACTGAGTAGCAAGCATAATTAAGCTATATGTGAGGAAGAGGCCCATAGGCCACAATGCACATCTGACCTACCAAGGATGTGCTTAGTAGGAAGATTTTTTTAAAATGTGGTCCCATCTAACCCCTTGGAGTCGTAACTAAGACAAACTTGAATCTAGACTAACTAAGGATGCTTCCATATCAATATTTTTAATGATGCCTGTGTTGTTCTTGAGAAGATTTTTTTTTAAAATCCTATATATTTCATTGTAAAGTATTGATCCCCAATTGTTGGCATACCCTACCCCTGTGGGTTATTACTTGAACATACTTGAATCAACACTGAAACGAAGGTTTCACATAAGTTACAGTGTTTTTTACTCTGTGGTTGTTGTTGAGATTTGTAAAAAAAAAAATGTGACAAAATTTTCACTAATTCTTGGGTATTTCCGCTTAAAAGAGTTCATATGAACAAAATTGATTGTATTTCCCCTGCATAAACTGGTAAAGCAGACACATGGCCTGTCTTGCATGCTTGTATAAAACATCACCTTTTCGAGAACAAAATGAATATCATTCGCATCCCAATCTCCAAACAATTTTTGGTTAACTGCATTAAATGCAATGCACACAAGTGAATTTGCTACACATTGTTTACCTCTGCTATATTCTGAGAAAGTTTCTGACCCTTGATGAAAGTTGGCAGACACGCATTTCAAAATTATGGGATCTTTTCTTACATTGTGACTTTTTCTTTTTTTTGACAGATTTTGGGCTCTCCCTTTGATGACTATCAAAATCATGATTTTTTTTCTTTTTTTGCTACCCTTCATATCTGATGACGACAACAACTGTCAACTCTTGAAATAACTCATTCAATTCTTGAGTCAAAGTTAAACCAGTCCAAGAAAATTTCCACTCTTGAAATATCAACTCTTGAAAACAAGTGTCAACTCTTGAGATAATTCATTCAACTCTTGAGATAAATCATATTTCGTGACAAAGAAATGTAAACTTGATTTCCAATATATTACTTCCAATGGAGTTCTTTTCTTGAATAACAAATATATTCACAAAAACATGTTCATTTATATTTCTTAATCAATGTTTACAGCTATCTGACTTGACCATGAAAGAGCGCGGGAAATGGCGCTCGGCCCTTTCGATCGAAGATTACATGTTTACACCCAGATTTAGTATTAAAATCTCAAAAAATGCGTCCAAAAGAAATATTTTGGTAAAATTGTACGAAATTAACACATTGGGTTTCAGATAATTACTTTGAGTTAATGCGTTGGCAAGAATATATCAGTTCTCTCAGGCAAGACGTTTTCTCCTTGTTGATAAACAGGATAGCGTGGCGCGTATGGATACAGAGAAATAGTGCAGAGTTTAATATTAAAATTCTAATTACACACAATTTCTGCTTGATAAATACAACAGATCACATACAAGGAAGACTTCTTCAATCTGACATAAAACAGAATTTATATATAACAGTTTAATAAAAATGGAACATAGTATCAATGTGAACTATTTTTTGATAGGCGATAAATCGGCTAATTAACATAATTTTCAGACATAAGAGGAGACAGCTGTTTACCCAGAATTCCTAGAGAAAAATAGACCATGTTTTCCCCGTCTATATGTGAAAATGCGAACGAATACAGAAGCAATGCAAATCGTTTCCTACAGTCCAATTCTGTTTTTCTAAGATCGTGGAATAAAATGTTGGCAAACGACAAATAATTTTGATCTTGTTTACAAACCTAAACACTAATTCGCGATTCCTTTTGATGTGTGGACTTTGTTTCATATCGAAGGGATAAAAATTGTGAGTTCATAAATTCTTATTTAATTCGCTTATCGTAGAGGGTAAACATATGGATCCTATATCAATCTCAAAGTGAATTGTGACAGCTTTTACGTTGCATTAGCATATGTGACAACAAATTTCTTATATTAAAAATCAAAGTGATTTCGCAAATGGTAGTGATTAAAACAGGGCGCCATTGAAGCTGGGGTCTGACATACGAGGCTGACTTACGTCACCTCGAATAAAAATCAATCAAAGTGAGCATGGGATTAATAGATTATCAAAAATGAATAGTTTCAAATCCTTTATGATCCAAAATTTGTTATTCCAAATGAGTTTCGTATGCATTTTAATATTACTTGATTCATTGGCACTGCAAATTCTCTGCCATATCGTGATCATGAAAACAATATTTGATCACAAATAGTAATGAGAATAATTTCAAGCTCTTCAGTAATATTTTATTCAATCGAGCTTCTCAATTTGATCATTTACACCGTTTTCGTGCGAGATCTTATAATGCGAAAAGTGAAAGGTATGCCAATATAAACAAATAATGTATAAAATGTTGAAAGATCACAATGAAGCGTAAGGAAATTAGCTCCGCAGTTTCTGAACACAACGACGGATGTGACCGGTTCACAGGGAATGCTTACTCCTCCTAGGCAGCTGACAAACAAGTTGATGGTGCAGGGGTTCCAACAGTCTCGTTCAAAATCAGCATTTCGCAAATTCTATTGTCGTTATATAACTATCTAGTTTGCCAATACAAACTATCATCGGGTCAAATGCTGTCTGGTGTGTTTCATACCGATTGTTAGACCGTTCTTGACACACTGATTTTGACTACGGATAATTCCGTTTACCTTATCAAGAGATACGGCTCACGGCGGGTGTCACCGGTCGATAGGGGATGCTCACTCCTCCTAGGAACCTGATCCCATAGGTCCGTGTTTGCCCAACTCTCTATTTTGTATTGCTTATAGTAGTTATGAGATGGATCACAGTTCGTTATCTTCACCTTTCGTAAGTATAGAAGATTAAATTACTCAGTACTCATTTCTGCTTTATCATTCAAATGCTAATCACGATAAAGCACATCAAACTTTAGATGGAGATAGCTTTGAATCTACATTGACCTAGTTCCCACTCTGTTGTGCCATGTGGGTTTATCAGGCGCAGTGTTGTGGATTTTGTATTGATGAAACAGAAATTCCCTTTACATAAAAAATAATGATTATTTGAATTCAATGTCAAATAATCCAGCTTAATTGACCGAAGTTCTTTGCGCATTTTACTTTGTGTTATCGCCTTGGTGGCTTTACTGTGTCACATTTGCGGTATGACTTATTCGTATAACACACAACCATGTACGACTTAATCAAACAGCCCAATACCTACCTCTTCCGTTTCCGTCTACGAGCAGGCCGGTCACATGTTTTCTAGACCAAGTGTAATCATACGACTTCAACATCCATTTTTGCCATCATCACGCCACCAGTGCGAACAAGAGGTACTGTGAGCAATGCTCACTAAGAATACCCCCCGCTTACCCCATCTCCCAAAGGGTGTTGGTAATAGGTATAAACTACCTCTTTTCTGAGTGTAAAAAAACAAATGGCATGACAAACCGAACCATATTGCTACTTCGATGTCCAGTGCGCATGACCTTTCTACCCCAAAATCGATAGGGAATATCTTCATTCCATGGGTAGTCCATATGTATGATATGGTGACTGTAGGTGGAAAGGATAACGCTTTAGAGCCCGGAAACCATATTGCTACTTCGATGTCCAGTGCGCTTGACCTTTGACCCCAAAATCGATAGGGAATATCTTCATCCCATGGGTAGTCCATATGTATGATATGGTGACTGTAGGTGGAAAGGATAACGCTTTAGAGCCCGGAAACCATATTGCTAGTTCGATGTCCAGTGCGCTTGACCTTTGACCCCAAAATCGATAGGGAATATCTTCATCCCATGGGTAGTCCATATGTATGATATGGTGACTGTAGGTGGAAAGGATAACGCTTTAGAGCCCGGAAACCATATTGCTACTTCAATGTCCAGTGCGCTTGACCTTTGACCCCAAAATCGATAGGGAAATCTTCATCCCATGGTAGTCCATATATATGATATGGTGACGGTAGGTGGAAAGGATAATGCTTTAGAGCCCGGAAACCATTGCGTCCGACGGACAACCCGATTCCAGTATACCCCCCCCCCCCCCCCCCACAACTTGTTGCGGGGGGTATAACTAGAGTGACAAGACTTTCAGAGGCTGAAAGAAACCGTCAATTGGTGTCCCCAGCCCGGGGACGTGGGAGACGACGTAGGCCAAACAGTGTGACCCCAGCCTCCTAGAGGCCCACATCCACGGTATCCGCTGTTGTTAATACAACGGGGAGACACTCCTGCCATTCAGGACCTGCAGGCCACGGCTAATCCGTCAGGTGAGCTTGATGTAAATCAACAATGTCTCATTCTCCCCATTGACATTTTCCCGCCGGCTGTCGACTTCGCGGGACCCAATTTCTCAGTCGCGGAGTATCAACCCCCAGCAACCAACAGCTCTTTTGATCTGGTAAGCTTTCATGTCCCGTTAAAACTCATAAACCAAATTTGGGAGGGAAAATTTATTGACCTTTCAATACTGCTCAAGGCAGCGCGGGGACTGGACGGCCACCTTGAAACTCGAGGCCAAATCGAAATCCGAAATGGTGTCATGTGCTTTGTCAAGCCTAAACATAATTCCTTTCTGGCACTTGAAAAATGGTCATTGTTTTCATCAGTATCATGTTAGAAAATACAGAACTAGAGCCCAAGAATTCCTCAAATACATGCGGGATAACAACTATCGTGATAAACATTTTCTCATAAGAGCCTTGCAATCTGGTTTTAGTTTACATTATCAAGGGCCAAGGCGCCCAAGGGATTCCAATAATCTAAAAAGTATAGTACTAAATCCTCAACTAGCTCAACAAAAAGTACTGCTCCAGCGAGTCGGGGGCTGGTCATAAACCATCACAACATTTCAGCAAGAAACGTTAGCTTATTTAGATATGATGAAACACACCTTTCGAATACGGGCAACGAAATTTCTTAAACACCATCAGGGCAGCTTTTCACATATTCATCAACAAACTGGTCAATTGTTACCCTCAACCTGTTTAACTGGATCTGGCTAATTTAGATGAGGGGGGGGGGGTTAACTGGTTTTCTAAGGTTATTGGATGTACGTATCGATGTCTGTGGCAGGTCGGGGGGGGGGGGGGGGGGTGGGGGTGGTATAAGAAACGTTAGCTTATTTAGATATGATGGAACACACCTTTCGGATACGGGCAACGAAATTTTCTTAAACACCATCAGGGTAGCTTTTCACATATTCATCAACAAACTGGGCAATTGTTACCCTCAACCTGTTTAACTGGATCTGGCTAATTTAGATGAGGGGGGGGGGGGGGGGTACTGGTTTTCTAAGGTTATTGGGTGTACATCGTATCGATGTCTGTCGCAGGTCGGGGGGGGGGGGGGGGGTGGAGGGGTTATAATACAGCAAAGTGTCCGTCCGATCTGGCCTGTTGTTCCCTGCCCATCTATCATACAAAGACAGAGGGACTAATGTGCCTCATATGAGCAAGTACTGGCTCATATGAAGTAGTAAGATGTGTATAGTGGTTCACGTAAAAAGTTTTGATTCCAGTTACTTGGGGCACACAGAACTGCAGTCTTGGTGACCTCTCCACCTCCTTAACTGGGAGGGGAGACCCCAATTCCGGAATATCAGGGGGAGGTACTGGTATGACGCACCGGGCGGGCCCCTTTTCGGTCCCTTGATGTCGCAGTCTGGGACATAGGCTCTCGTGCTCACACGAGGCCACCGGTTTGTCCCAATACCTATGGCCGGTACTCCGGATATCCTTTTAGACCTGCAATTTTTTTTTCATTCTTGTTCATGTACATGTAACACGCGGCCGTAGCTGCCAATTCACCCTGTGTGTACTATGCCCATTTCAGTTCAAATTGTATCATAAATCTGTCTGTTTATTCTAATAAAAATAGTAAACTCACAGTATGTGTTTCTATTAAGCTAAAAGGTCAATGGGCCAAGAGTGGGTTAGATATGGACTACCACCGGAGTGTTCAATTAACCTAATAACAAAACCCGCAGAAAACAATTTCATCCCGCAGAAACATAACCTTAAATCCAAATAACGGCCCGTAATAAGCATACAAACTTGTTCAGTTAAGCTAAAAATGCTCACATAGTGTAAATAAAGCTACTCTTTAAACAGGCATATTGATTGTTTGTTTTTAACGTCCCATCGAGAATTGTTCACTTATATTGAGACGTCATCAGCGTTATGTGAAGTACCACAAATTTAGACCTATACTTAGCACTCAGGGCCGTAGTGGAGTTTTACGAAGAGGCTTACTTTTACAATCGACGGCTTACTTTTACAATTTAAAGGGGCCAACTCCAAATATGAAAAATTTGGAAATTCAAAGACTTTACCGCAATCATTTGCTGTATATATTGTTCAACGTCCCACACGATAATTATTCACTGATGTGGGGTCGTGGTAGCTCAGTAGTAGAGCGTTCGCTTCATAACTGGGAGGTCGTGAATTCAAGCCCCGCTTGTGCCAATCAAACCTAAGATCGATTGATTTGATTTTGTTTAACGTCCCTCTGGAGAATTTTTCACTCATATGGCACACCTAAGACGTTAAAATAGGTAATGATTGCTCCTTCCCCAAACGCTCGGCATTTAGAAGTGAGAATCATATGTCCTTCGGATATTACATTAAGACGGAGGTGTTACGGCTGGCGTTGGCACGATAAAGAACCCTCACTACTACGGCACTGAGCGCTAAACATAGGCCGGGTCTACATTTGTGGTACTTCACCTACAGATAGTGACCTCTCAATATGAATGAAAAATCCAGAAAGGGACGTAAAAGCAACCAATCAATCATATGAAGACGTCACTATTGCCGGTGAATCGCTGCAAAATGTAGGCCTATACTCGGCGCTTACGGCCTTTGAGCAGGGATGGATCTTTATCAAGCCCCTTGTTAGCACACCTGTTGTGACACGGGGCCTCGGTTTTTCCAGTCTTATTCGAAGGGCTGCCCATTTAGTCGCCTCCTATGACAAGCAAGGGGTATTGAGGACCTATTCTAATCCGGTTATCCACGGGGTACGGCATTTTTAGAGGACAAGCGCATGTCAAATGCTTATATCATTTTTCCTAATTTGTTCATTTGTTTGCTTGACCCACATGGGTGTATTCTGCAATAAAGTATTATTATTAAGATAATGTATAGAATGTACTAGTACACTAGGGAATAATCAATTTCCATGGGGGCAAATTTTCATGAGTCACTGAGTTACCACAGACATTGTTGATTCTACTGTGTATATTAATTGATCACTTATTTGTTGTGGCGGTCCTTCGGATGACTATGCAAATGATCCCATGTCTCTATCTATATTAATATAAAAGCTATAAGCTTAAAAAAGGTTAATCAAGACATTCAGGGGTAACAACATTGTTTAGCGGTTTTCGGTTAGCTTCTCAATGCTAAAAATACTATGAAAGACCTTGAAAATGAAAAAAACAATAATTTTGATGATGACCGTTGACCTCATTTTGAAGGTCAAAGGTCATCGGTCTCAATGCAAGTGGTCCCATGTCTCTATGTATATTAATATAAAAGTTATAGGCTTAGATAATGATATTGGAAACTTTCAGGGGCAATAACTATGCTTAAGGGGTTTCGTATCCCTTTGATTATTTTTTTCTTTGCAAGAGGGTTTTACTGTGAATTCATTAGCGGCGGTTTCATGTCTTTACGACTTTCCGTTAAGTAGGAGTAGTGATAACAAGGTTTTCAACGCGAGTCTCCGAAATTCACAGAAGGGTCAAAGTTCAAAGTTATAATGCATACTATCAAAACCAATCAATAAGTCAATACTTACCCATATAAAATTTCAACACTATCTTAAACAGGAAAGAGAGTATATAAAGTGCTATTTTTTCCTCTTTTCTGATAAGGTCAAGTATCATATTCCAGTTGGTCCCATGTCTCTACGACAAACCATTCTGAAGTTCGACATGTTTTACGAATAAATCGCAAAACATAAAGAGGCATTAACTCCCTATAGGGGACACCGAATCCCTTCATTTGAAATTCTTCGCTTCTACTAATTACCCTCTATGCTTTAGAAAAGGTTTCATCTTCCTATCATTTACGGTTAAAAAGTAGAAGGGATAACAATGATTTCTGCGAAAGGTCCAATAACTCCGTAAGGGGTCAAAGTTCCATTACGTTGGGTGAACTGTATTCGTTTCTCAAGAAGTTCTATATGATGGACTATAAAGTTTTTCGATAAGTCTTTTAAGACGAACATTTTTTTTTGACGGCAGGAAAATAATAAACAGAACAATAACAATAGGACTTTCCACAGAGAGGTGGAAAGCCCTAATAAGAATTGCTAAAGAGTTTACAATACTGTATTAATAAACATAATTGTCGGTTTATTGTTTTTACTGAAGCAGTCTGTATATTTATTTCGCTCCAATTTCTGTAGTTGGAGTTGATCCTTTTAAATTGTAAAAGTCATCCATCGATTGTAAAAGTAAGCCTCTTCGTAAAACTCCACTATTAGTAGTGAGGGTTCTTTATCGTGCCAACGCCCGCCACGACACGGGACCTCAGTTGTTTGAGGTCATATCCGTGATTCTCACTTCTAAATGCCGAACGTTTGGCGAAGGAGCAATCAATACCTATTTTAATGTCATAGGTTTGACGCGGCCAAGGTTTGAGCGGGGCTCGGAATTTACGACCTCCCGGTTCCGAAGCGAACGCTCTACCCTTTGAGTAACCGCGACCGGTCTTCTTAAAACAGGAGACATTTAATTGGTTATTAAAGTTGGAATCTTCAATATAAATGCTCAGTGGCTCTTGCTTGTCGTAAGAGGCGACTAAATTGGGCATCCCGTGGGGATCCGGGTTAGAATAGGTCCTCAGTACCCCTTGCTTGTCGTGGAAGGCGACTAAATGGGGCGGTCCTTCGGATGAGACCGCAAAAACCGAGGCCCCGTGTCACACCAGATGTGGCACGATAAAGAACCCTCCCTGCTTAAAGGCCATAAGCGCCGAGCATAGGTCTAACTTTTGCAGCTCTTCACCGGCAGTGGTGACGTCTCCATATCAGTGAAATATTCTCGCGAGGGACGTTAAACAATAATCAATCAATCTAAATTGGGCAGGCCTTCGGATGACACCGCCAAAACAGTGGCGTAGCTTCCATTGAGGCAACCGAGGCAGCTGCCTCGGTAAAAAAAAAAAAAAAACAACCCACCTTTTACGTTGTTAAAATGTCGATAGCTTCGGGGGGGGGGGGGGGGGCTGCGCCCCCCAGACCCCCTGCCTCGCTAATATTCGAACCCAAGCTACGCCTATGCAAAACCCGAGGCCTGTGTCACAGCTCAAAGGCCGTAAGAGCCGAGCATAGGCCTAAATTTTGCAGCTCTTCACCGGACATTATGATGTCTCCATATGAGTGGAAAATGCTTGAGAGGGACGTTAAACAATCAATCAATATAAATGAAGAAATTAAGTTGCAAGGAAAGGTCTGATACTATCAATTACATCATAGTATAATGGTTCATAAACTGTATATAGTTTTAGTTAACGGTCGTTATGTTATCATACATGTATTTACACAGTGATACAATGACACTTGCATTGAGCTTTGCAATATCATGAAACCATTTGTTCAGTTCAAGATGTATCACTGTATATAGTAATCGAATCATTTCAAGAATTGTCTGATAACAAAACTGCTTTTGATCAGTGTGGATAGCTTGTATATATCTTTTGTACATACCCCCTCCCTCTAGAATGAAATTATTTTATACAGAACCTAAACTGTATCCAAAATATGTTATTTCCCCACCGATCACCCTCATAAGGATATAAAGGTGGTAACAAATCTTTATGAATTATAGATATGCATCTTCGCAAGCCAAGGGTTTACGATCAGCTCCGTTTCTCTACAACGTAAAACTTTGGCTAGCAAAGATGCTCCAACTGATGATGAAGAAATGTAAAATGGACAACATCTAAAGAAATACTATAGTAAATCAAAACATAGGTTGGGTAATTATAAGATGTAAAAAGACGGAGTAGTATGCAAGGATAGTAAAGGTAACCTACCAAATTAGCACTACTTTCTGACTAAACATCAGTAGTAGTGGGATTCGCACCCACAGGTCTCCAGGTAAAAACATTTTAGATATACATGCAATATTGCAGACATGCTAGATAAAATATTGGTAATATGCAAAACCAGATATACACATTTTACCCCCCCCCCCCTTAAACTTACAGGATAAAAACCAACATCCAAACAATGCTGCTGAAGAATGCTGGTAAACTAGGATATTTTTAAAATTGGACAACATCCACAGAATATGATACCTTTATATAATTCCAATGCTATTTATTACAATTGTTTTGATTGGATGAAAATAAAGCTGAACAAAAGTTTACACATCAATAAATCCGAAAACGCGATGTATTCATACTCACCTGAAAACAAATAACATAGTGCGGGGAAACTATTCAAATCTTTGGAATTGTTAGTAAAGTGAATGAATTGGAATTATAAGAATCAAACGTTCTTTTTGAAGAATTTATCGATGTGTAAACTCCGGACATTTTACTCACAAACTTAACATAAAAGTGCTTCGCACTTTTATTCAGTTTGTGAGCAAAATGTCCGGAGTTTACACATCGATAAATTCTTCAAAAAGAACGTTTAATCCTATAATATCAAAATATAGGTTGGATAAAAATGCAAGGATAGTAAAGGTATTAGATCATGGTCACGTACCAAATTAGCACTACCTTTTGATTACTAAACATCAGTAGTGGTGGGATTCAAACCAACAAGTATTTATGAAAAAGTACATTTAAGATACACATACAAAGATGCAGCCATGCTGAATAGTGAATAAAGTGTTGGAAATATGCAAAAACACAGATAAGCGGGTTGAAAAACACAGATAAGCGGGTTGAAAAACACATTTAGCCTCCTCCTAATTCGAGATTTCTTTGACTCTTGCCTCAGTCTATGCGAAAGTTTTTTGGACCATCGGTCCTGTGTAATCAATGAACACAGGACGGAACCAAATTTTGTCAGATCGAAAAATCTAATGTAAGAAACACGTGATAATGCAGAAACATGAAATCTTATGTATTATACTAGTAATACTATTGATATTTTATTCTTCTCTGGCAAAGTATTCAACAGACCCCCTCCCCTCCCTGTAAGAAAGCCATAGTCGGCCATTTTACCAATCCGTATTGAATCTTCTCGCAGGTCTTTTCGACTCATAGTCCTTATTCTTCTCAAGAGGCCTAACAGCTTTTCTTTTACCAGGGAGGGATCGCTCCCGCATAATACTTTAGACGGTCCATGGGGTTTTGATCACATTCATTTGTGCGATATTTTTTATTTATAACAAACATTTAAATGACTCTGCGTCAAAATAGTAAAGCTCAAAACCGGACAATGAGACATCGGACATTCCGGTCCAGTGTAAGAAATGACGCATCGGACCTGAGGCACTGCACATCGGTTAGGTCCAACGGTCCAATGTCTTTCGCATAGACTGTTGCCTTTGTTTTTATGTTCTTGCAAGTGCGGGGGAGACCACGTGCTAATAGTTGTTGCATGGCTATC
>NC_079165.1:47481645-47541645 GCF_947568905.1 Ostrea edulis
GAAACGGGGGGATGGGAAAGACCGAATATGAATAACCCCCTCGTTTCCACAGAAACTTGTGTGCCACGATAAAGATCCCTCCCTGCTGAAAGGCCGTAAACGCCGAGCAAAGGTCTAAATTTTGCAGCCCTTCATCGGCAATGGTGACGTCTCCATATGAGTGAAAGATTCTTGAGAGGAACGTTAAACACTATACAATCAATCAACATTTTTTAAATACACAAACCTTTGTCATCAAAATCAATCTGATCGAAGTCCATTCATTTTTATCTATATATGGTTTCATTATTAATGCCATGAAGTATTTTTGAAATTTTTGCTACTAGCAAAGTGCTTTCAGGCAGCCAGTAGGACTCTTTATGTACTTTTATGTTGTGACTCTGAAAAGTGGCAAGAATATCTTGCGAAATTTCCTTAGGCTAAGATAGCAAGTTGTTTCTTAAGTTTTGTAGAATTAAAGGCATTGAGATTCCGAAGCTCAGCTAAGTTACAAACATTTCTTTTGCAACCTGTGCCTCTGTGTGGCTTTGTAGTTATTCCAGACTTGGCAAAGAGATATGGCTGTATGACACAAGCTTCTTGTCTGGGTTTAAGGAGAATGTAAATAAATTTCTTAGTATCAGCTGTATATTTAAAAAAAAAACCAGACACTTTTCTCCCTCTCTTCTCCTTGATCTCTACTCTTAATGGGAATTGCACAGCGTTTTCTCAAATTCATTGAGGGTACTCATTACTGGATCTGGTTTTCCTTTCAGTGCATCAAAGAAGGCCGATAATAATTGTCTCTGTCTCTCAACGGCGATGCCGATTAAAACGAATGACTTGTGGCAATTATACCTGGCCTGGATTTCTCGAAAAGAACTTGATGTCGAATCTTAGACTTAAGTCTCAGATTCTTATCTGATTCTTATCTTTCCCTGGGTCGAGGCCCCTGCTGTTGGACTGTTAGTCCCCAAGGGTCTCTACAACCCAGTAGCTAAGTACTTCGTTACTAGCTTGAAAATACGGATGTATATTTAATTGCAGTTATAAAATTTAGAAATTAATTTCAAAATTAAGGATTATCTCCCTCACGCATAGCTCTTATCCTTAGACGAATTTGACTCCACTTTTTTGGCGCAGTTTTTCCCTATAATAGCTCTAAAACTTCATTGTTATTTCGGATTTCGGTTGAGCATCACTGAAGAGACATTATTTGTCGAAATGCGCATCTGGTGCATCAAAATTGGTACCGTATAAGTTTTACATTCTACTCAGATTTTGACTGCACAAATAGAAGAAAACTCGAACTTAAGTTTGAGATTTTTTCAAGAAATCCAAATCTGAGCACGTTCTGGATACAAATCCAACTCCCTGAATTCCACTTCTGTGCGAAGCGCAAGACATGTGCTCGTTGAAGGGAAATTTGTTCTTCACGTCCTCAACCAGTAGAATGAAGAGCTGCTTATTGTATTTTTTCTCATTTAAAGTGGAATGTGCATGGGATGACACATTTTCAGTACATTCATTTTCATATATAGTGAGAATTTAATTATCTCTTCATTACTTTCTTTTAAACCTTCATGATTTCAATAACTGGCACACTAACCAAACTATGGCCTAATTTCAATACAGGGATGGAGCATTATCAACTTTACTGACTTCTGAATAAATACATACTAAATGCACACATTCAATAAGGTTATCCCAGTGCTCTGTTTTCAATAGATCATCCAAAGTATTCACCGACCTTTTCCAACAGAGCTGCAACAGTCTTCCTAGCTCCCTTAATTTGTGAGAGGTATATATTTTTCTATGTTCATCGTTTCTATGCTTATGAAACATCCTCCCACCAAAACCCAATATTACTTCCGATTTTACCTCATCTCTCAGTACATGTATATCAAGCACCTTTTTATTAAACTGCACGTTGTTACATGAAGGAGGAAGTAATAACCGCCCAAGTTTCGCATGATTCTATATATCCAATTTGCATTCCCGGGATTTTTCTCCACAAAATCCAAGGCACCTGATCCCACCTCTGGTGTGTCCAGGGGTCCGTGTTTTTCCAATTATCTATTTTGTATTGCGTATAGGAGTTTGCGATTGATCATTGTTCGTTACCTTCACCTTTCAAGAAGTAGCTACAATAATGTAGCCCTCTCCAATTTGGGGGGGGGGGGTACAACTCCTTAGGATTTCTGTAATGGTGCAACTGCGGGAGTGATTCATTCCCGCAACATTTTCGACCAGTCTGAAAATTTGCTAACTTTCTTTAAGTAAATAAAATGATATTCTATGTCTCTTAGTTAGTTTATAAATTTATAAGATTTCCGAGTCTTTACAGTCATGTGGAAGATCACCACCTCTTTCAATGACATTGTCCCCACTGTTTCAGTCCTTTCTTTATGAATGTATGTATCCTTGTTATACCCCCGAATGAAGTTCAGGGGGTATATAGGAATCACTCTGTCTGTCCTTCCGTCTGTCTGTCTGTGCAGATTCGTGTCCGGGCCATAATTTCTTTATTCTTTGACTTAGGCATACCATATTTGGCACACAGGTGGATCACCATGAGACGATGTGTTGAGTACCTTCATGACCTCTATATGACCTTGACCTCAAGGTCAAAATTAAAGGTTTTTTACAATGGATTCGTGTCCGGGCCATAAATTCTTTGTTCTTTGACATAGGCATACCATATTTGACACATGAGTGTATCACCATGAGACGATGTGTCATGTACCTTGATGACCTCCATATGACCTTGACTTTAAGGTCAAAATTAAAGATTTTTACAATGGATTCGTGTCAGGGCCATGACTTCTTTGTTCTTTGACATACCTATGCGTCACAATTTTGAGTCTCAACCTAGATTATATAGTTTGCCTCATATATAATCAAACGGCATATCGGAAAGTCATTTTGATATCAATTAATTCAGTTGTGGTTGAAAGCTTTTCTTTGGTGTTTTAGTGGTTCGAAAGATGTACTGTATACGTACAGTATATATATTTATATAAGCATTAGGTTCCAACAACACTTGCAATTTTTCTCTATATTGTGACGCCTCAGATATAGGCTTTGGTGGTTATTTTGCATTTTCTGGTGGTGGAAACAATGAAAAGATTTTCATGGGAAGCGTGGTGGGTAACTGGACAGCAGATGAATCAATGCAAAGTTCAACATGGAGGGAGTTGGAAGCAGTTAACACAGTTATGAAAAGTAAAGTCAATATTATTCAAAACCAAGGTATAAATGTTATTTCGAACAGCAAGAACGTTTCAAATATAATGCAGGTAGGGAGCAAAAAAGCCATATTTAAAAAAACACGGCAAGTCAATTTTTTTTTTTAGATTTGCACCGAGAAGAGCGTTTACGTTAACAGTGTATGGAAGCCCAGAAATGAGAACAAAAGGGCTGATTTTTAAAGTCATTTAACTGACATGGATGACTGGTCAGTTCATGATGATATTTTTCAGACTTATGAAAAATTGTGGGGTATTCATACTGTCAATAGGTTTGCTACGCATTACAATAAAAAAGTGCGGGAGGTTTAATTCCAAATATTGGTGTCCTGGTACAGAGGCAATTGACGCTTTCACTCAGGTTTGGAAGAGTGAAAATAATTGGTTATTCCCTCCACCTAGTATTATACCAAAAGTTATTAATGGTGACAGAAAAGGCTTCAAGTACTTTGATTGTTCCAGAGTGGAAGTCATCGCCGTATTGGCTGTTGATATTTGAGGGAAACCATTATAAACATTTCGTTAAATTTTGTGAGCGTTTACCCAACAAAAAGCTAGTAACACATAGCAAGAGTAAAAAATCAGTTTTTGCAAATTTTCCTCTGAAATTCAACATGTTGGTATTGAGGTTACATTTTTGAAAATTAAAGTATATGTATACACATGCATACTTGATTTTGGTGAAATTATTTTACAGGATTAGGAGTGCAGTCTCATGTTCCCAAAGCAATCATTGATAGTGGCATTTTATTGGACAGCAAATTGGGGGATCTCAGTGGTCACATGTGCGGATATCATCTATCATCGAAGAGTGAAAGTACCAACAAGGCATATAAATTTGGTTTTCAATGAGTTTATAAACGATCATGGACAAAGCGAAATTCCAGCACAGCCAGTTACGTGTTACATTATACATTACACATTTATTAGATTCTGGTGCTACATCTTGTGCAGTAAATTCTGCTATTTATTCCATAAAATGGATGCACGAATTAAGCGGTTACTCAAATCCTACAGACAATTCATTTGTTAAATCTTTGCAAGAATTAGCGAAACGTTTAACCGGTAGACCGGTGCATAGAAAGGATCCGGTTGATCGTCAGATGTTGCTGAATCTGTGTAAGTTGTACACGGACAGTAAAGATGTTGTTATATTGAGAAAGTTATCCATGATTTTGATAGGGTTTGCTAGGTGGTTTTTTTTTTATTAGATTCGATGAATTGAGTTCTTTGAAATGTAAAGATGTCATTGTTGAACATGATTATATCAAACTTATCGAAAAATGCAAAAATGATCAGTACAGAGATGGGAATGAAATTTTGATAGCAAAAGGTATCACAAATGCTTGTCCATATTCCATGCTTTTACGTTATTCAGAGGAGGCTGGGATTGATTTTTCGTCTGAACATTTTATTTTTAAGCCCGCTATTAGAAGCAAAGGTATTTCAAAATTAGTCACACACAAAAAAAAAAAGAAACTCAGTTATACTGCAACAAAACAAAATATTATTACTTTATTGAAAACTGTAGCAACAAATTTAAACATTGGTCTGCATTCTCTTAGATCAGGATGGACAACTGCTACCGCAAATGTTAGTATCAATGAAAGGTGTCTACAAAGGCACGGACGATGAAAGTCTGTGTCAAGCAAAAATGTCTTTGTCAAAGATTCTGTAGAAAAAAGGTTACATGTGTCAAAACAATTATGTTTGTACACAGTACTACTCCCTTCTCTCCCTTTCGTTGGTAATATCTAGCGTCAACCGGCATGGTGCACTGTAATGCAATTTGTTTTCTATTATGGTTGTTACGTGTAGGTACAAAGTGTAGTGAAGTGTGGACTTAAAATTTTTCGCGTTACGTAGTATAGCGAAAAATAATTGTCCTAACGACATGTAAATAATATTACGGAAGTGTCTTGTTACTAGGTCTCGGTTGTTATTTGAGCTACAGCCAATGAGTTTTCTGTATTTGGCAAACGTGTTCGATTATAGAAGGGTTATTATTGAGTGTTATTTTCTAGCGCACACTCTCACGAGCAAGTCGAGCTTTCTATTAATATTTTTATTAAGTTTATTTCTTCATTGTAAAATACATGAAAATTGTATTCATATTTAATACATATATGTACAAGAGTGAGGTTCCGCCACTCAATTTGTTTGTGTACTCCGCAATATTGCCGCGGATACACAGGTTTCCATAGGGTTTTCAGACTTTTGTTAAATGTTTTTATCTATGGTTTTTCCTGGGCGGCGGCGGAGGCTTATATTTATATGGTATGAATACACAATGTTATATAAATACTGCTTTGTTTGCATGTTTTCTATTATGGTTGTTACGTGTAGGTACAAAGTGAAGTGAAGTGTGGACACATCTGAAGACACAGGAAGGTAATCAATATACTTGTCAGCAGTGTGCTAAAATCGTCCAAAGCGATTACCTATTAGATAAACACTTGCAGAGTACCCATGCAGCAAAACAAGAACACTAGAACAAGAACACTAGTGTGCGGACTGCGGTATTGTTTACAGATCTCAGTTTGCCTTAAGCAATCATACGAGATTTAAGCATCGACACAAGGACACCATGCCAAGCCTGTGAAAAGTCGTTCAAGTGCAAGTATGCTTTAAATCTTCATTATGAGTCCTACATCCAAGCAAAAAAGGAATGTCCATCCTCTATCCAAAAAAAATGTTCAGGGACGTTTCGCAGCATCTAAAAAATTGCAAAGTTAATGCCCAAAAAGTAAGAGAGTATGAGTGTGATATTTGCAAGAATAAGTTTTTATGTAAAAGTTATTTGCAAACCCATTTAAAATGCAAGCACCAAAATTGAAAGGAATACAGATGTAACTGCGGGAAAAATATTCATACTCTCACTCACAGAATGGGCATGAAAATCTGCACAGAGCTATCAACTGCATCGTAAACAGTGTTCATATATTTCCTACTTGTAAACATCTATTTTTTGCTTATTTTGTATCAATTTATGAATTTTACAATCGAACTTTACAGTTGTCTTGTCATGTATTTGAAGTATTTTTCCAATGATTTACAAATGTATTTGCAAAGAGCGTAGATTTTTTTTCTGATAGTTTTCTTGTTAATTTTATTCCAAAATATTTTATTAAGGTCTTCCGTCTCCTGCGGAAGACCTTACTATTATTGTTCGCGTTCTTCTTCTTCATTATTATTATTATTTTTATTATTATTATTATTATTATTATTATTTTCCTTGGTAGTACACGCGTTTTTCTCAGCCATTTCTCGATCGATTTTCACGAAATTTTCAGGAAAGATGTCTTTTGGTGACGAGACTTTGCTTGCAAAATTTCGTGCTTGACGTCACTTCCGGTCAGGAGTTATCTCTCTTTTAGTGACTTTTTGAAGGGCCTTGTTGTCCACGCATCTCCTCCGTTAGTTTTGAAGCTAGAGTCTTGAAATTTCTACACAAGATAGAGTAAACATTTTAGAAGATTTGTGGGGGATTCGATTTTACCGGAGGCGATTTGCCTAAACGCTCGCCTGGACCTGAAAAAATGGATGCCAAAATTTTTCGCCGATTTCGGCGATTTTTGACCTTTGATCTCCAATATCTTTTTTCTTGCAAATATTTTGTTAAGACATGTAGAACAAAAGTTGTGCACATTTACGAGATCTTTTCGAAAATATCATGATTTAGGGGCTAGCCCCTTAAATTAGGGATCTAGAAGGGCTCAAAGTCTAGATCAAATATCTCAAAAATCGTTAATATTTTGGTATAAGTCAAAGAACAAAAAATGTTCATCTCAACAATCCAAATCTATTCCTATAAAAATTTAGGTCATATGTTACGTAATAAGGGATTTTAAGGGCCAAAACCATAATTTTTTTACCCCTTGTATCTCGAAAACGACAAATATTTTGAAAAGCAATAAAGAACAAAAGTTGTTCAGAATAATGATCTGAACAATATGCATATTTCGTTTTTATCCTATGTGGCCCCGTTAGGGAGCTACAGTTTGGCCCCTAAAAATTACTTCTAGAAATAACTCCAGAACGGTAAAGAATTTCTAAATACTTGTTGAACAAAAAATGTTTGAAATGTCATGACCTTTCTTACGATATCAAGCAAAAGGGGCTGACCCTTTAAATTAGGGGCCCAGAAGGGTCCAAAGGTTTATGAGAATATCTCAGAAACTATTAATATTTTGTAATAAGTCATTGAAGCGGAAATGTTCATCTAAACGAGCTTGTTCTTATCAAATCAAAAAGTAGGTCATATGTTACGTAATAAGGGATTTTAAGGGCCAAAATCATAAATAATTGACGCCTCATATCTTGAAAACGACAAATATTTTGAAAAGCATTATTGAACAAAAGTTGTTCAGAATGATAATCTAAACAATATGTACATTTCGTTTTTTCCCTATGTGGCCCCGTTAGGGAGCTACAGTTTGGCCCCTAAATATTTCTTGTAGAGATAACTCGAGAACGGTAAAGAATTTCTAAATACTTGTTGAGCAAAAAATTTTTAAAATGACAAGGCCTTTCTTACGATATCAAGCAAAACGGGCTGGCCCTTTAAATTAGGGGTTCAGAAGGGTCCAAATGTTTTTGAGAATATCTCAGAAACTATTAATATTTTATAATAAGTTGTAGAAGCGGAAATGTTCATCTCAACGAGCTTGATCTTATCAAATCAAAAAGTAGGCCATATGTTACGTAATTAGAGATTTTAAGGGCCAAAATCGTAAATATTTGACGCCTCATATCTTTAAAACGACATATTTTTTGAAAAGCATTATTGAACAAAAGTTGTTCAATGTGTCATAACCTATCGATCAATATCAAAAAATGGGTCTGCGGGCCTCATGGCTCGCCTGTAGAGTCGATTTTTGTCGATATCAGTCGATTTCAAAAACTTGTAACTGGTAAATATTTTGTAAGGACATATTGAACAAAAGTTGTTCAGTTTATCGAGATCTATCGATTGATATCAAGAAATAGGCCTATGGTCCTAATGGCTCGCCTGTAGAGTCGATTTTTTGTCGATATCGGTCGACCTCAATAACTTTTTACAGGTAAATATTTTGTAAAGACATATAGAACTAAAGTTGTTGAGTCTATAGAGGGCTAACAAATGACATCAAGAAATAGGCCCGCGGGCCTTATGGCTCGCCTGGAGAGTCGAATTTCAAACGAATTTCACCGCAACTTTGCTTCAGAAGCTTATGATATGAAAAATTGATTATATCTAAAGTGTCTTAAAGTCGGAAACTAAATTGGGACTCATTTGTCTTTTTTTTTTTTTAACTCCGAGTGCATCAACAAATCGGACGGAAGACCTACTCGTTGCTCGCAACGAGATCGTGTCTAGTTTATTATTATTATTGAAATGTCTTTTAAATCCATCATTTCCATTCCAAGACATTTTGTTGGCAGAATAGTCTTGCTGCGAATGCTCCTTGGTCAGGAGTCAAAGGACCGGTTACTTTTCCAAATTTTAGTTTGTGGCTTTTTGCTGCCCTTTCTATTCTGTCAAACTCAATTAATTGAATGTTCACAGTTACCCAAACTAGTATGCGAATATTATATACTGACGAAAGTTCAAACTAAATGGCAAAGAAATCACTTTATAAAGCCGCCAAGTATTGAATAATTGACATTGCCATATTTAGATTTCATAAGAATTATGACTCCCCTCTTTCAAGGGGAGACATATTGCTTTTGTGCTTTCTGTCCGTCCGTCTCTCTCTGTCACAAAATCTTGTGAACGCTTCTCCTCCTATATGGGTTATAGGAGAGACTTGAAACTTTGTACAATGCTTCATTGCCATTTCTAGATGTGCATGTATATTGTAGGGACAGAGGGGTCGAATTATTTTCGTAAAAGTTATAGTGAATCTAAGAGGGGTGGAGGATGTAAAATAGCTTGTGAACACTTCTCCCCCTATATGGGTTACTGGATAGATTGGAAACTTTGTACAACGCTTATTTGTGGGACGGGAGGGTCCAATTATTTTCCTAAAAGTTACAGTGTATCTAAGAGGGATGGAGGATGTTAAAATAGATTGTGAACGCCTCTCCTCCTATAGGGCTTATTCGATAGACTTGAAATTTTGTTCAATACTTCAATGCCATTTGCAAATGTACATATTGTAGGGACAGGAGGATCCAATCCTTAAAATTATAGTGGATCTGAGGGGTGGAGGGTGTAAAATAATTTGTTAACACTTCTCCCATGTGGTTTATGGGCGTTCATAGTGTCTATGTTCCTGCTCATGCTTTCTCCTCCATATCATGCACTACATTAAGGGGAGGAGGTTTGATTTGGAGCACTTCCAGTTTGGGGAGACATCTGTTGTTGTTTTTTATATAAAAACAAGCTCTAGTTTCATAGGAATTAGGCCTTCACTAAACCACAGAAAGTAAATACATTAATCTTTATAGCAAATAAGAGTTATGAATGAAGTTTTTTATCACATTCCCACCTGGGTACTATGATACCTTCGTTTGCTTCTACTCTTAAGTTCACCTAATTACTCAGCTGTAGTCTCTCTCATGATCAGGATAAACACAACTTGAACGACATGTGCTCATCCAAAAGCCCCTTATGTAGAATGACATAGTAACCCAAAAAAGGCTTTACATGCCTTTTACACAGTCAAGTTATTGAAGTTTAAAAATGCATTAACATTTAAATAAGGTCAAGAAAAAAAGGAGTCAAAAGACAGAAAAATACAGATTGATTGATTGTGTATTGCTTAACATCTCTCTCGAGAATCTTTCACTCCTATGGGGACGTCACCAAGACCGATTTAGTTTAGTTTATTGATTTGATTTGAACATATTTTATTGTATAAATATACAACGTAGTTTATTGAAACCTTGCGAAACATCTCATTGGTATGGTACAGATATATAATAATCAAGTAACAATATATACATGTACTATAGGGTTTCAAATTTAGGCCTATATGCTCGACGCTTACGGCCATTGAGCAGTGAGTGTTCTTTAGCGTGCCACACCTACCGGTGACATTCACACCTGATGCCTAGCGTTTGGCGATGGAACTGCCATTACCTGTTTTAAGGACTTAGGTCTGTCGCTGCCGCGATTCGAACCCCGACATTCCGCATGCGTGGTGAACGCTCTACCTCTAGACCACCGCGGCAGTTCCGAAAAATACAAAACTGACCTTTATTCTATTCAAAACAAAGTAAACAAATCATGTAACGTAATGAAACGTCAAGATGAAGTGATTATTTCGAGAATACGCATCGGACATTCAAAATTGACCCATTATTACCTACTTAACAGATAACTTCAGCCTGAATGCATATCTTGTGACTGTCCATTAATTATACATCACATAGTCTTCCCCCAGTCTAATGCACAGTGAGACTCTTCAATTACCACAAAAACTCTACCAACGTTTCCCCCAACGTTGCCTAAAGTTTCAGCATGCAACAGGATATCTTCTGGATGTTCAATGAAAGTTGAAGATAATGATCAGTGATCAATCTCATAACGCCTATAAGCAATACAAAATAGAGACTTGGGCAAACACGAATCTCTGGATATACCAGAGGTGGGATCGGGTGCCTAGGAGGAGTAAGCATCCCCTGTCGACCAGTCACACCCACCGGGAGCCCTATACCTTGAGCAGGTGAACGGGATTATCCGTAGTCATAATCAGTGTGTCTAACAATCGGTATGAAACACGTCAGACAGCTTTTGACCTAATGATAGGTTGTATTGGCAAACTAGATCGTTATAACGACCATTTGCGATATGCTGATTATACACGAGACTGTTGAAACCCCTGCACCATCAACTTGTTTGTCAGTAGCCTGATTCGACTTTTAAAAAACTGACCATACGTAGAACAAGCTCTTGCGTATCATACGAATCAGGTGGGAGATATAAACACCCTATGCAGGTGATAATGGAATGTGCTAAATAAATATGGGAAGTTAACGATGGAGAAGTTAAAATCATCCCGTTTGTCATAAAGTTGAGTTAGTTTGCCGTCAATATCTACAAATGTACTTTCAATAAAACACCTAAGTATGAAGCAGAAGTGGACGACTCTGTGGTGTCTTATTTTGAGTTCACAAGGATATATGGAATCGACATATGAATGAAAATTATTATTGTTAATAGATATAACTAAATGTCGCATTGGAGACCACATCAAGATATTTTTTCTTCTCACGTAGAAGTCTTTGAATAAATTCTGCTTCATAAGAATGTAACAAGAGTACCACAAACTGTACATAATACGCCCGTGAAAATGCTTACATAGGGTGTTTGTCTTAAACCATAATTTGTAGTATCAGGCATCACCAGGCTATGACATTTTGTATGACATGAATAAAGGGTCTTAGAGTAAAACTGTGAGTTTTGTGTGTAAAATATTTCCCCCAAATTCAACCAAGTTCAACAAAGAAAATTAACACTTATTGAGAATGAAAATCCATGCACTATGCACATCTTCAAGTTATTTACAAATACCCTAGCTTCTGAATTGTGAGAGGAGTTATAAGGACAAACCATGTTTTTATTTAAGATAATATTTCCTCAAAATGTTTAAAGATCAACAACCTGTAATTTTCTTCAAAGTTGAAGAAAATCAAAATCCTTGCCACATGCTCATCTTCCATGCCCATACAAATACTCTGTAAAATAAGAAGGTTCTCACTTGAAAACTGTGAAAGGAAAAACAAGACAACTTAATTACTCTCTGTATAATAATTCCTCCAAACGGACGAAGTTTAAATTTTATTTATAAATTGAAGAAAATCAAAATCCTTGCCACATGCACTCTTTCAATACCCATTTAAACACTCTGTATAATAAGGTTCTCACTCGAAAACTATGGGAGGTGTTCATCGAACAAATCTTGTACTGTCTTTGTAAGAGTTCAACAACCTGTAATTTTCTCAAATATTGAAGGAAATCAAACTTACCAGCCAGCCAGCCAGACGCACAGACAGCGCCATATCATAATACGTCCCGTCTAATGACGGGAGTATAAAAACAGATCAGCTAACAAAGTAGCACAATTCGTGCCCATGGGAATTCCAGCAGACTGTTGGAAGAACTGATCACCAAAGACCACGACTATATTGTCGATGAGGAGCTTCTGCATATTTTTTATTTCAACTTCCGAGTACTTGTGCGTGGAGTCAGAGTGGTGTTTAACAAATTGATTTTTTGGATCACTGGTCACTAGATATGAATATTTTCATTTTCCAATTTTGTTGAAGAAGCAGGTGCCTATGATGTCAAACAGTCTTGTCTTTTATTTCATCTTGAATTTATCCATGTAAGCATTTTCACAGGCGGATTATGTACAATTTGTGGTGTTCTTGTTTATTACTATTAAAGTAAATTGGCAAATTCTCAGTTCCATACATATCCTCCACTTTCTATCTACAGCAGTTTCTCTGGTGTGGTTTTCCTCCTTAAGCATTTAAGAATGAGTATATTTTGAATTACCGACTGGAATTCTTGAAATGTGATCATCATGTTTCAGGCTATATTTATTGTTTTGTACGAAATTAGGCCGTGAGCATTGTAATGCGTTGAATTGTGTTGATATGAAAGAAAACGTTTTCTTGCTACCGCTTCTAGTTTTTCAATAATGATTGGACTAGTTTTTCAATAATGATTGGACACCGTTATTATCAGCAAGGGCCTCTTATTACAGACAATGGTACGTACTATATAAATACATGTGTGCAGTCCTCCGAATTTACCTGGTCCTTGGGTTTTGAATAAATTACGGTAAGACAAAATAATTTAATACTTTATATTAGTTACTCAAAACGTATGTATTGTCAATAATATCCCATAGTTTGGATAATGATGAAGTTTTTCTAAATGTTGTTGTTAGACTCCCAATGGTTGAAACTTAGATCTATCGAAGTTCTCGGTCTATCGAAATGATGAAATCACAGTCCCATTTATTTCTCTATATAACTCAGCAAAATAACTCTCGAAAGGAAACGTGCGTTGTTTGTTTTACACCCCAATAAGAATTTTTCATTAATACTGAAACGTGACTAACAGCAATTAAAGTACCATAAATTTAGAACTTTTTTGAATTCTTTATTAAATTTAAGGTATACAGTTCATCAGTTTACATAAATCATTAATGACACAGTTGATATCAGAAAATAAAGTACATACATATGACGAATTTGCCTTGTTTATATATGATACAGCAAAAACTAGCTGAGGTGACCTTTCTCAACATTTTAAGACTTAAAAACAAGTACACATTTTGCTCTCGGACTTTGAATGCTAGGTGTATACATGTATATTTTCCAAGGTTACACATGTCTTTCAAGTTATTAACAGTAAACAACTGAACTAATTTTAACACAGAAGGTTTTATCCAATAGTATGGCTTAATAAGTCTTTTCCTTAAACTTGAGGACATTGTAAAGTGAAAGTGAAATTCATTTTCTACTAAATTTTTACAAAGTATACACAAGATTTCTGAACATTACTAAATCTCTCGACTTCTATATCATTTTCATTTAATTTTTGTTTTATCCATACATCACGAAAACCATGATTTATAAGTAAAGTATACAATTATCAGTATTTAAAAGCTTGCACCAATACTTAACAATATTCTACATGTATATTCTTTTATATTTCAATGGAAGGCGACCCAATTCAGCGTAAAAAGCAACATTACAAATAGTTTTTTCTAACATCAAAACTTGGTGGGTGGTGTTTTTTTTCTTTGTTTGTTTGTTTGTTTGTTGTTGTTTTTTTTACAAAATCAAGATGCAGCCTTTCAACATTCTCACCTTTATGTATGCCCCATTTTCAGAAGCATACTTGCAGATACTCCAAATATAACAGTTAAAAAAAGAGTCTATTTCGTGATTTAAGTACATAAGTTTTACATTTCTATTCAAAAACTTCAGTTCTGGATCCCATGTCATATTGGTATCCATGGCAATACCAAAGTAAATAAAGTCGCAAAAAATGACATTCAAAATAGTATTGTACACCTTTAAATTCCCTACACTAATTTAAAATATTTCATAAAACTATATGTAATTTAACTTTCGCAAATCTATTTGGATTCCTGTGACACAAGTAAACTTTATTCTATTCAAAACAAACCTTGTGACATCGTGATGAAACGTCAGGAAGAAGTGATTATTTCAAGAATACACATCGGACATTCAAAGTTGACCCACTCTTACTAGACAGAGAACTTCAGTCTGAATGTATAGCTTGTGACTGTCCATTAAAGGGGCATCAGCTGTCACTTTGTCACCAAAAATTGATTTCAACGAAAATTGCTCTATCATTTATATATCAGTAATAACACAAGAAATATATTTTTAAAAAGAGTCTTAAAAAATATCTAACACTACTTTTACAACAAGTTGATCGACGAAGGTCGCATAACACGTCACGGTACCACGTGACTATCTAACAAATTAACTATGCTTTTTGAAATAGGAGCTTATATTTAAGTCCGTATTGTCGCTAATTATCGCAATATTTTGGCGAACGAACTATTACAATTTCTATACGGATAAGGAAGACAAAATGCATATAATTTTGTATACTTTGAAAACACGAGATGTGTCCTTTAAGAGATTGATTAGTTTTCGTTATCTTCACCATTCATCTGTTAAAATGTTTGAAGAAAATAATATGTAGACCCATACACGCACGATGTGTTCATCAACTGACTTTTCCCCCAGAATTTTCTTTTTACAGTCTCAGGAATGCTTTATAAGTTTCTTGTAAATTTAATTGAAAAATTAATCAAAACCAGTGCTGACAAAATAATTGTATTTGAATTTGATAAGGTTATGCATTTGATTTTGATACAGGTTACGTATTTGATTTTGATACAGGTTATGAAGAATAGTGTGATAATTATCATTGCGTCAGTTTTCGTTGTCGGGGTTTCTTCATTTGAATGCGAAGAAGATGCCTACATTTGTGAAACTTCGTTGGAGATTACTGAAACGCTGACTATGTACCATGACACAGAAAAGGCGGTGTATCCTAAAAACGGTTTTCTTTACAAATATGACATAACAGACACAAACCTTGCTGCACCTGTTAACATTAGTGAAGTTATCACAGCTGATGGATGGGAAGACCGAAAGCTGGTTGTTGTAGCAAATGGCACATTACCAGGACCGTCTATCATAGCTTATGAAGACCAGGTTCTTGTAATACGCGTTACAAACAGCCTACCCTCAGACACCGTGTCCATCCACTGGCATGGACTTGAACAGAGGGGTACTCCATATATGGATGGGACGAGTTACGTAACACAGTGTCCGATTGCCCCTGGTCAAACATTCACTTACACATTTAAGGTAACTCAGGGTGGCACCTACTGGTATCACTCTCACGCAGGTGTACAAAGGGGCAAAGGACTGTACGGTGCGTTAGTAATTAGAGAACGAAACATTCCATTACACTTACAGAACGTTTCCGGAGATTTCATTTTGCAGTTGCAAGATTGGAATCACGATTATGACGTAGAAAAGGGGTTGTTTTATTCTAAAACAGGGGTCTATTTGGATAGAAGAGAAGTTATGACTTCCAAAGCTCCCGAAGGTTTAAATATTTCAATTTGGAAAGCTCATTCTTCTCTCATTAATGGCAATGGACGGTATCATGATCCGGAAACAGGCAAGCACAATGAAGCACCATTACAGATCTTTGACGTTGACAACGGCAAAATATACCGCTTCCGCGTTATAAACGCTGCCTCCATGTACTCGTATAGAGTTTCAATCGACAATCATTCTTTGACTGTGGTTGCTTCTGATGGATATTTCATTAGACCAGTAGTTGTTGAATCCGTGTTTGTTCATCCAGGAGAGAGGTACGATTTTACTATACATGCCACTTCGAAAGTCCAAAACTACATGATTAGAGGAGTTGCTGATGATATTGTCAATCCTATACCTGCTGAAGCAGTTTTGCATTATCGTGGATCAGATGAAACATTTGTGAACGTACCTTCTAGGAAAGTACCATGCTCATCAACAGAAAAATGTATAGTTTTAAATTGCCCTGTACAGTCTTTTCTGATGGAACCAGAACTTCAATGTATGGCAATAGATACCACTACAGCATATGAATCTAGTGAAATTCCAGCTTACTTTGAAGGGTCATTCCATGAATATTTCTTAAATTTCGTTATTCCAGGTCCTAAAAAAACTCCTCGCACTGTCAACTACATCGATTTCGTACTTCCATCTGTTTCGGCATTATCCCAACCAAATAAGATCCCTAATCATTGTTCTAAAACTGACTGTAAAGAGAATGAAATATGCAAATGTACCAATGTAATAGATTTAGACCATAACGATACAATCCAGTTCGTGTTTATGAACATGGGCAAAAGAAAAGGATGGGATCATCCAATCCACATGCATGGACATTCCTTTGATGTTTTAAAATTTGGATTTGCCAATTATAACGAAACAACAGGGGAGTACATTTCTCAAAACACAGACATCGACTGTAAAGGAAATGCCACCGAAGATAAAAACTTCTGCAATAATGCTACATGGAGGAACCCAGCTTGGTTGAATGGGAATGTTCCTGGTTTGAATCTTGTCGACCCTCCTCGGAAGGATACGGTTATTGTTCCTTTTGGTGGTTACGTGGTAGTACGTATTAAAGCCGATAATCCTGGATTATGGTTTCTCCATTGCCAAATGTTACCGCACACAGCAGATGGAATGGCGGTTCTCCTTAATGAATCATTCCCATATTTGCCAGAAATACCGAAAGGCTTTCCAATCTGTGGAGATTTTGAGGGCATTGACCCAGGTAAATGCCGAATTCATATGTAAACTAAACTTTTGTTTTAAATTAAGATCTAAAGTTTTTATTGTGTGAATTTTTAAAACAACTAATTTGCTTAATGATGACTTCACAAAGGTTCTCTTATGAGTACACCCGAACCGACCACTACTACACCCATACCTACCACTACAGAGCCTGCCAGTGAGTAGATATTCTAGATATTCAAATCATTAAACATGCATTAATTATACCGACAATTTAAAAAAAGTACTAACGTTATGAACAGATGCTTTCAAAGCATTTTGGTGACTTACACAATATCATGCATATATCTATATTACTGTTTGCACGAATCGTGTGATCAGCGATATACTATTTTATGAAATTTTATTTTATCATGGGTGTAATATGTTATGAAACTTTGAAAGTATCATTTGTCAGTGTTGGAAAATCAGAATTGGTAGACAAAACAAAATACATTTAATTAATTCACTTCCTGTTTTCTGATGCTGCAACTACAACCTATCCCAAACCTTTTTGGCAATGTTTTATAGCACATGATTATTTTGTGTGTGCATGAACAACAGCATATTTAAGGCATATACTTAACAAATATTACTATAATCAGAACTTTATTTAGATTATTCAAAAAAGATTTTCCAAACCGAACCATTACTTACGAGAATGATGAGATTTATTGTTATGATTCTTAAAGATGTATTCTCTCTCTATATATATATATAATTATAATTATATATATATATATATATATATATATATATATATTATGTGTGTGTTTTGATGGAATGAACAACAGTGGACGTTTCTCTCCATAGGATGCTTGACCCCAGCGGACTGTCTCCGACATACCGGCACGTGTGGGACTGCATGGGAATGCGTAGACAAACTCTGTCATTGTAGACTATCATAAGCTATTCAACTTTATCATGATGTATCTAAACATTTATCAGTTTGAATACAGATATTATTATCAGCAATTGTTCCTTTGTTGTGCGACGTTTCTTATGTTTAGCAAAACTCATGGGGAATAGCTAGTGTGAAAAATGATGTTATACTACCGATTTTTATGCATGATATCGTTATCTTGCAATCTTGCAGATTGATCTCACGAATAGGGGATTCTAGAAACTTCAATCACGTTTGCTGGACTAGAACACACTGGATTCACTATTCTCTGAACTCCAATTCCCATTGTTCACATGGTTGAGAAAGACCACTGTATTCAATTGATCAACGAAATACAGATTTAGCTATTGTAATAGAAAATCAAACGATATATTTCTACGAGTTTACGTGTCCACGAAAGTGTATCCGAAGAATAGTCCAGATTCATAAAATTTTATATATGTTAAAGTTATAGAAACCACAGTATGTATGTAATCTGAAAACATTACACTTCTATTCACATACAAATTGAATTCCTGTTTAATTTTAAAATATCAACACCAATGTTACCATCTTTCTACAATGAAAATGATGCGGTTCTTTGTGACAAGAGTAGGAATATATAAAACTGATATGACTGAATGAACACTACACTACTGAAATCAATACAAATATAATCAGACCTTTTATTTCAAAATTTCGAGCATTTATTATACGTCATCTGAATTGGAAAATGGGCCAGGTGGGGGTCTGTACACTCTTTTCTGATCGTGTTGCCCGTCGGTATCAGCCGATGGTTTATACACCCGTTTATTGCCATGATTCCAGTCGGGATCGGTCGGTGGTCTGTACACCCGTTTCTGGTGTACACCTCCGTTGATCCAGTCGGGATCGGTCGGTGGTCTGTACACCCGTTTCTGATGTACACCTCCGTTGATCCAGTCGGGATCGGTTGGTGGTCTGTACACCCGTTTCTGGTGTACACCTCCGTTGATCCAGTCGGGATCGGTCGGTGGTCTGTACACCCGTTTCTGGTGTACACCTCCGTTGGTCCAGTCGGGATCGGTCGGTGGTCTGTACACCCGTTTCTGGTGTACACCTCCGTTAGTCCAGTCGGGATCGGTCGGTGGTCTGTACACCCGTTTCTGGGGTACACCTCCGTTGATCCAGTCGGAATCGGTCGGTGGTCTGTACACCCGTTTATGACCTCGATTCCAGTCGGGTTTAGTTGGTGGTCTATACACCCGTTTTTGATCATGAACAATTACTTCGTCGGGCGGTGGTAAATACTGTTTTTCACGATGTCCATGTTGCATATTAAAACACGGGGGTTCATAGCAAATAAGTCCAGGTCGTGCTTGCGCAATGACCGCAAAACTCAGTGCAAATATTAATTTTAAAAAACTGATGAGGTCAATCATTGTATGGTCTGAAAAATTAAAAGTATTTTGTTTTCACTCAGAATACATTACCCGAATATAAACAATCTAAAACATGCATATACTCGTCCAAATAAACATTTAACATGAAAATACTTCAATATGCATATACCAAATTGTATACTATTTCCCCTTTTACTACTTCATGTCTACATATTCACCCAAAGTTTCATGTTTTTCCATTTTATTTACTTACCGTGATTTGTATGTTTATGTACTGGTTCGGACTCGCAAACATTTTTTTTAAAGTTTTGGTCACTGCAATATATACAGCTGGTAGCTACCTGAAGCCCTAGCATCAGATGGTGTCAATTGCTGCAACGGATACTTACTTGTCATGATGCACGTAATCAGTAGAAACAAATGTGACTTCGAAATCGAAATAGCAAAGATATGCTTAGAAACTGTACAATGCGGACAAGATCATAAATCACGTGTAGTGAGACTTGTCAAAAGTCAAATATATACAGCTTTTGAACACAAAAGTAAATTCTTAGAGGCAGGTTGGACTAATTTAAAAACAACCAACAAAAAGCTTAAAATAATTCTACAAGACAATGACATTTTTATTCAGTATTTGAACAATTAATCTCTATGCATAGAATGGTTATGTATGTATAAATAGTCAAGCAGATGCCTATGGGTGTTCCTTGTGATGCACAACAGGCACACGTATTCATATAAAACTCGAAATAACATACGATTTATATAAAATGCATGTTGTTTGTTTACTAAAGCTGTTGAAGCAACATTTCATGCACATTTACTGAAGAACGAATGATCAAATTACATGCTGCCATAAGACAGTAATACCCGCACGCAAGTGTTTGCTTTTAAATACGTTATGCTTATTTAATCAGCAAAGAAGACACAATAGTTACCACATAACCTACCCTATACTACATGTGTATATTGTATATATACTAGTATTCTTGCTGCATATGTTAAGGTGCATTGAGTATTCTATTGGGCAAGTGGCCTAGGGTCATCCCAAACCTTATTTCATACTTGTTGAAATATATTTACATTATCCTGACCCCTAAACCATAATATATTCCTGCTGCACTTATTAAAATGCATTGAGTATTCTGATGGGCAAGTGCCTTGGGGTCATTCCAAACCCTATCATTTTTTGATTGTTCAAAGACCTTTAAAATGGTGGAGGTTCCAGTCCTTAAAGCAAATATGTTCTTGTTGCACATGACACAATGCACTAAGCACCAGGTTTTTGACCGTCGTTTTTCCATCCCATTTGCCCCTTTAGGTGAAAAATTCCGAAAACTTATTGCACATGAAAGGTGAAGATAACGAACAGTGATTAAAAGGACACCACCAATCATCTTCCATAAGATGTTTTAGCTACATGTACTGCATAAAATGTAAGAGGAGTTCTGGAACCAATTACCTTCTAAAGATGATTTGGAAACTATGTAAAATGTAAGAGGAGTTTGGGAAACCAGGGTTTTGTAGAAAAAAACAACGTTTTCGACCACCAGTGTAAGATTGAAAATTCTAAAACCGCAATGCGCATCTACAGGACATCTTAATTGGTTACTACTTCAAACAAAAGGAGTTTGAGGAAGAAAACATGTGACAGACAAACGGACGGACCTGGGTAACAACAATATACACTGAATCCGAACTTTCCTGAGAAAGTGCGGGTATAATCACTTTAAAGTAAGTACTATTCTAAAGACATCAATTCGTTTAGTAGATACATGCGTTTTATTGATATACAAAATCCGACAGATGAGTTTATATTATGAGCAGCAATTCCTGATTTTTCTCTCTATTCCTTCACTAGGTCCTACTCGAACAGTTTCCATGTTCAGCCCTTGGGTGCCATTCAACAAAATTTGTGATCCTGAAATTGAAGTATTCAGCTTTTCTTTACGACGAACAATACGAACATGTTGTTCAGCTTTATACCTGTATTTATTTCTTGTCTAGCGTATTTAACAGCTCTATATATTACATTTATTTGTTTGAATTTTCTACGAGAATTTTCATTTATATCGAGATATCACTAGCTGTAGGTAAAGTATAACAAATTATATTTTATCGTGCCAACATCTGTCGTGACATTTTAAGCTTTTATAGGAAAGACCCGCGATTCTGATTTCTGAATGCGGAGTATTTGACGAAGAAACAGTCACTATATACTTTAGGTCTCAAGATGACCAAGGGAAGAGCTGGATTCGAATTGACTGTGTTGCTGCAACTCGTCTGTATATTTCAAAGATAAATATCATTTTTGAAAATGTATCAGGGTATGAATTGCGACGCTTCATTACTACGTGAAGCCCGTTGAACAAGCACTTCAGAAAAGTATGCTGGCGTGAAGCGTTGCAGTTCATACTCTCGTGTATTGTCAAAAATGAAATTTATTTCTTATATTTACATGTACATTCTACTTTAATTTCTGTCGGAATCCCAAGCTGTTCAAATAGACGTACTATATTTATCCTGTTCTGTATTCATGCTCGCATTGTTTACAGCAGGAAATGCCTATCACAACAATTTGTAAAAATATTGGGAACATGATATTACGTAATAAACATACTGCGGCCATTAACCGTACAAAGCATTTTCTCTCGCTTGCAAAACGAGACAAACTAATTTAGCTGAATAAACTTTGACGGTTTAAAATATAACAAATCTTACACTGTCTATATTGTATTGAATATGTTAATATTACGATACCTAGCTCAAAAAATATCTCTTCCACGTTCGTGCCTCTTTTCGCAGAAGTTTCTGTGAATAACATTCCACGTTTACTGGCAAAGTCCTGTCCTTTCTACAAAGAAAAGAAACTTTCAACCGTTTTAAGGTCACTATTAAAACCTTAATCGAGATTTGCAAATGATTAAAACGATGTTGTTGTTGTGGGTTTTTTTTCCAAAATAAAATATCTGATTTTGTCGTTATAGCATTCCATGTTTACTGGTAACCTCCTGTCCTTTCTACAAGGAAAGATACTTTCAACCGTTTTAAGATCACTATTGAAACTTTAATAAATATTTGTAAATGATTAAAACGATGGTTTTATTTTTTAAAAAGTAATCTCATTTTGTCGTTTGACACTCGATTTACATACATTGTACATGTAATAAATTTGACTGCACTAGAATGTGGTGGATTTATTTTTTTTTTTAAAGAAATTGTGCTTAAAACATCGTTACTCTTCTGCAGCATTTGTGCATTTCTTAATGAAAATGTGCCTTATGTCTACATACTTCAATAGAAATATCACAATGATGGTAGTTATGGGTAAAGTTGACACATTACCCTGACTTCTACTTCTCTGTTGTCTTTGAGGTCAGACTTGTTTCCTATAACTGCTACAGTAACTCCAGGCTCTGCTGTTAAAAGGTCAGATCGCCAGACTTCTAAATTCAGGAACGATATCTGTAGATTAAAAAGTTGCACTTCCTTAGTATAGAACTGATTTCACTTGCTTATTTTTGGAACAGGTGATTAATCAAGGCGTATGTATTGATATGTAAGAATGTACATGTACAAACATGTATCAAAGTGTATTATTCACAATATTCATTTACAGCGAAGATAGGACTGTATCTTGCTATAGTACAAGACTGTTTATGCTTTATTAATTTCAGTAATTATCAAACTTAATTGATTTTGTAGTTGGGAATGTGATGGTGGTTTTTAAAACCTCTAAAGTGTAGAGAGTTCAAACTAAACTATATAAAAGAAACGGTCATATTGTTCGTATTGTCATACTGTAATTTTTTTTATTTACTGGGTGGGTGTAAATACAGAAATTGCAATCTGACAGTACGTTAAGCCGTACAACTGATAAGCTTACAAAAGATAATACAAATATAACATCTACACATTAAACTGAATACATTGCATATATATCACCTAAATACCACATGTATATTTTGTCATTACTTAGGATCAATACCAGAGTTATAACATCACGATCACCACATGTGTGAGTATAAGTGTTCTTCATAATATGTATTTAGTGTACTATTTTGGGTTGTTTTCAGCTTCAGCCAGTGTTTCATTATTTTTTATTTTCTTACAATTGATTGATAAATGGTAATTTTATGAGTTCAATATATACATAACATATTTTGACTGGAGTGCTCGAGTGTATTCTATAAACTTTAATATATATGAACTTCTAATTACATTTTAGAAATCTGATCTTACCATTGATGTAATATCATATACAAGGAGTGCAATTTTTGCGTTCCGCAGATACATGGGAACGAGGGACCTGAAATTCTCCTGCCCTGCAGTGTCCCATATCTGAAAATAAACCTTCCTGTCCTCTATTTCAAGATGTTTCACGAAGTAGCTAGCTGAAAAGCAATGTCAAAATTGATAAATTACTATATGAAATATTGCATTTAATGAACTAACAGATTAATGGAAACCAAAGTCCAGTTCTGAAACACACAATAGTCTTAACTAGAGATATCATAAATAAGTTTTTATAAATCTTTAAGATCATAAGAACTTGCTTGGTTCATATCAAGGGTTTGAGTACATGTAGCCAGTGTTATTAATTAATAATGTGGGCAGATATAATATTACTATGTATATGTATTTTGTTTATCATTCAATATTTCAATAACATGTGGATCATATAAATGCAATTTTATAATCGAAGCCTGTTTTATGCAGAACAGTGGATATATTCAATAAAGCTTGAGTGTAAATCTACATTGTGCCTTGTCCACTCAGTCACATTAACTACATTGTACCTTGACCACTTCGTCACATTAACTACATTGTGGCTTCTCCACTTCGTCACATTAACTACATTGTGGCTTCTCCACTTCATCACATTAACTACATTGTGGCTTCTCCACTTCGTCACATTAACTACATGTATGTTGTGCCTTGTCCACTTCGTCACATATAAGTTTTCAAACCCTTTGAAATGAACTAAATGTAGGCTTATCGTGTACTCTATATATGCCCCACCTCAGATACATGTTGTGAGGTGGGAGTGACAGGGCGTTACTAAAGGCGTGGTATGTAATTCTCTCACCTCAGATACATGATGTGAGGTGGGAGTGACAGGGTGTTACTAAAGGCGTGGTATGTAATTCTGTCAATCTTTTGAAACAATTGTCAAAAGCCAACATTTTGTTTTTAAAAGTTTTTTTCGATTACGAGGAAAGGAAGCTACTATACACAGTACAGAGTGCTGTCTATTTTACGAGGACTACTAAGACACACCACATTGTTGGGAAATAATGAAATTTCAAGTAACTACGTAACTAATATCACTCACCCCCAACGGAGTTAGAAGTATGTTCATGAAAAGTATCATCGACGAATCTCTGAGCTATGGAAGTTTTTCCAACATTGCTGTCTCCTATGATGACGACTTTTACGTATATGTTGTCATCAGGCTGTTTAACGCGGCTCATTGCCTCATTCCAAGGAATACGATATTGCTGAAGATAAATTAAAATTGAACATCAAATGGTAGTAAAGTTATGTCCATTTTTTATTGATATGTTTGCTATAAATACATATTCATACTATTTATTATATTTCCGGTAATATCAAAAAGATAACTCCTACAATGAAACTATTGCCCAATCCTTTCATGTTTGACTTAATACGTTTTATAGACGGGGGTGTTGTACACTGCATTTAAAATCAGGCTGAAATAAAATATTACCTGCCAAAGAAAAAAATTCTGTTTACCGTAATTTGTGCAAAAAACAAAATTTAAAAAATCTGAGTCTTTCATTCTACTCGTATATATATATCAACAATCCGAGACCTGGAAGTTAATTTCATTGTAGGAGTTATCTTTTCTTGTGCGTGATCGGTGACAATGCAGACAGCTTGAATTATTTTCGTCTATAAAACTCATTAAAATAAATATGAAAGGATTGGACTTGTTTTAGAAGATGTTTAACGCTCTTTGGATAGGGAGATTCGATCTGTTTCTTGGAACTAAGGTGATTTTGAGCTTTATTTAAAACCGGTGTCCTATTTTCGAGTCATCCCTTGTTATATATATATAGATAGATAGATAGATAGATATAGATTGAGAACAAAATGGATAAGTAGCCCCTGTGCTTGGCCGTAACTTTTGAATAGATGGTGATAGAGCTTTCAGATGTGTAGTCCTTTTGACAAGGCCTCTCTTTAGGTAGCAAAATGTTGACTTCATTATCTGGAGATTGGTCATAAGGGAAGCAGTGTTTCACAAGCACATCAGGTTAAGTTATGATTTTAGAAACATAAATCTTATTAACGAACGACTGTCTTGGATAAATTTGATATCCAAGAATACAAGATTTAATGCCTAGGACAGATTGAAGATGCATGTAGCTCTAAAGCCTAATTTACATTTCTCCTACGATGGTCCTATGGAGCCCGTTACATGGCCGTATCTTCCTTTCTGTAGGATGACAGACGGCGATTTTCGTACGAAGTCACGGGTTCCGTGTCCTCTACCATTTTGTTTAGTTGAAAGGTATACACATTTTCAAACATCGCAAGTCCGTAGCGATGTCGTGAAAGGTGTTACAGGTTCCCCGTACGGTCATTTTGCGGAAGATATGCGCTGATCGGACAGCAAACACGATTTTTGGAGAACATAGGTGCAACAAAATTATTTATAAGAGGTGGATCTGTAGCTCTCTGGTATGTCAGATTTCCCTCAAGGAGCTGCGTGTAGCATGAAACTTGAGGTATCGCTACATTGATGTTATTTCCATGACAGTGATTTTGAAAAAAGGAAAGCTTTTTTTTTTTTTTTTTTAAATGAGTCTTCCTTGTTTCTTCATAATGTAATCTTCAGAACATTAATATTTAGATATATCTAGCATGAAGCAACGGTGAAAACTCAACGAAAATATGAGCCATTCACAGAGCTGACTACAGGAAAAAGTTGTCAGACCTGGCCTGGAGGTTATAAAACTTTTACCATACTCATACTCAAACTCAGCCATGTTTGTTTTGAGTACAACTCTGAGCAAGCTTCGAAACATACTTGAAAAATCTTGAGCATGTACTCCATTTGAGTATGAGAATGATTTTATAAAAGTTTTATAACCTTCACTTTTGAGTATGAGTACGATTTGGAGTTTGAATTTGAGTATGAAAACATGCCCAAAAATTTTATGACCTTTCGTGCTGATTTTCAGTTTTGTGATCTTTATTATTTTACATGATGAATTTACTTATAAAATTTAATTGTAACATTTGTTGTTGTACCCTGCATATCCAGTTAATCAATTTCAGTTTTTCAATTTCACACAATCAAAAATGTATTAATACATTTTAACATGCACTTTTTATTGATGACTACATTACATTCTTTTGTATTACACGTCATATTTCAATCACGTTCTTCACTGATGTCAGATGTCAGAATCATGCATGTAACCATCTAAATCTGAGAGGTCAGAATCATCCGAGTCATAGTACTTTTGTTTTTCTCCTTCGTTTTCTTCATTTGCAGTTCCCCCATATTCTTCCTCGATGACCTCAAGCTCATTTACTTCAAAGAATTCCCTCTACAAAGTAACAAACCCCCTCTTGGACTCCATGAAACTAGGTATCCTCTATGCACATCTGTTCCATTAATAGACAGCCTTTTCTGGATTCCAATCAGAGTGTAACTGAATTGTCATGAGAAATGTCCTTGAGGACGACTTGAGTTTGTTTCTCCATTCATCATCTGCGAAAATCCCATTTCCCATTTCGAAGTCCACAATACGAGATCGACCAGAGACAGAACAGTTGGACATCGAGTTTGGTACAGCTTATTTATAGTGCTCCCAGATATTTCATAAACTTTACGGCTAAAAAGCACAAATTTGATATGAAAACTAATGTTTTTAAACATCTATCATAATTAAAAGTCACAAACAACTCTTAATAAAAGCATTTAGATTTCTTCAGATACTTTGAGCTGACTTCCGTGACGATTACTTATCATGCAAAGCATATTTTTACAATATTGTCCATCCTTTTCAACTAGATTTACTTACAGTTCATTTCACAGCAATTTATCTCGGTAATGAGTCTACCATCTCATCACCAAACTCTACAAAACATCATTAAATGTTATCACAATGATTAACAATAGTATCTACAGTTTTATGATGATAATAATAGATTATAATTCATAATGTACTGTATGTATTGAAATCAAAATGATCAGTAATATTGATTTCTACTATCAAAAGTATTTGAGTAATATCATTATCACTTTTATGGGAATTGAGTACCAGAAGCCTCTTCCAGTGATCTCAGGGTGTAAGATCAACAGTCTTCGTTGCATATTTTTACAGCATCATTTACATCACTAAATCTGCCCTCCAAACTACATGTATCTGTCAAAGCTTTTAAAATTCTTTTCATAAGATACTTCATTCTCCCATTGAAATTCATCTCCCGAATTACCAAGTATAACTTCACTAAATAATGGTATTACAGAAATATAAAAGCTAAAAGAAATACAGTTGATATCACATGTAAAGCATAGAAATGTACAAGCAATGAGACAGATTTAAGTAGCTCTCCTCCGTAAGCTCTTGAAAAGCAGTCGAAATAGAATACATGGATATATGTACATGTATGTTCCTATGGGGCAGTTCAATAATTGATACCTGGTAGCTTTTTTATGCTTGCAATAATACGTTGGATCTCCTAGTCAGCCTCGTAAAACATGTTTTCTCCTTTTGTTAGAACGCTGACAACTTCAGTAAGGACATGATACAAATGATAACATCCTTCCACGCTTTTGTTGCTGACTGTACACTTCTTTTACAGGCAATCTGCTTGTAAAGCAAGAATGCATACATTGTAAAAGTTAGATGTAGACAGGACTTACAGTGAAATTTCTATTGGGTCCTTTAAGCTAGACCCTTCTGATAGTATTATTACAAACAAAGCATTAAATTCACTCTCCGAGTCACTCGCTTTAGCAATGCAATAAACGAAATCATCTTGTAAGAATTCAAAATAACTATGTTTACAAACCTGACTCAGGTGTGCGACGAAAGCTATATAGCCCTTCCACAAGCTCTTAGAGCTGCCTGTACATGACCCAACCGAATGCTGCCAATTCTCGTAGGAAGACATCAAAGAATGTTCAACGCCATCAACGTGTTCTTCAAAGTCTTGGTTTGGTTGGCTCTCTGATGGTAAAACTTAAAGAGTTCATCCAGCAGGTTATGTACCCTAGTAAATCCTAGTGCTATCGATCATTATAGATATGCAAAATTCAATTTTTATTACTCAACAACAATTTTTCAATTCATAGAAATATCATAGTAACTGGAAAATATTTCCAGAAAAGCATGTTTTATGATCATGTATATTCTCACCTTCAAAGCAGCTTTATATGTCTGCTCAGTTCTGGGAGACATGCACTTGACCATGATGAAGGACTGACTAGCATTCCTGATTTTAAAATGCAACGCCTGTTTATTAACTGCATTTGTAAATTCTCTCTGAATTTGCAGATTCGCATTCAATAAGTCCAAGAAAAACTCATTATGGAACACCTGTAAACGATCTCATTTTCGAGAACAAAAACATCCGTTGACCCATCAGTCTTGATGGTGCAGAACTTTCCCTGAGCTGTTTCTTCTTCAGTCTTGTTTCTTTCAACTTCAGCTATAGCAGCCATAAACCCTTTCCAACTTTAATTGTTCTTATTAGTGCTGTCTAAGTCAATACTTTTTTGTTGTTTGAAGCTCAGTTCGTAACCAGGAGGTTATGAGTGAGTGCTTGTGTCACATCAAACCTGGGTCATCGTTTTAGCAACAACAAAAAATACGTGGGGAAAATAATCATGCACATGGAACACAACAACAAAGACTGATATAACTTAAATTTTAATTGCTTGTAAAGGACTTCGTAATACTCCTTACTATCAATTCAAAGGCCAATTTCGAATAGGCCTACCCGCGATTTTGATTGCAGGAATGCGGTAAAAAAAAAATGCCCACTGATTTGATATATAGTTTAATTTATATGTTCCTTTTGTGATTAATGTGCTTGAAATAGGGGACTAATTAACTCGACCGCTGGACTATCGTATGAAATTTCATTCCCGCTCACCTGGGAAATAGACCGTCTCGGGCGGTCAGACGGGTTGTTATTTTCAACCCTTCAAAAAATCGTAAGAATTATGATGTAAAGCCGTAGAAGACGTTTAATGTTGACCAAAAATTGTTGCTCAATCTTTTGGAGTAAGAGATAAATAATTTTTTCCTCTGTCAAATATTATACAGTTGTAAAATTTTCAGCTTGACTAGCTATAAAATATTCTCATGATGTCATGATTAGAATTAATGCATATATCTTTTTACAACCCAAAAATAAAATAAAGGAATTTAGTGAACATTGGGAAAAGAATGACAATAGTTATTGTCTAAATGAAATGAAATAATTAAGTTCACACAGATGTCAAATAAATCTTGTAGCTATCTAAAGCAGAGGACAATATAATATCTTATGCAAATGGTCCCTTGAATTTTCGATTTAATACCTATTCAATGAATGAAACCTTTGCAAGAATCGGTAGCATGAATATGATGCCATATTTTCAATACTTTTCAGTCTCAGGGAACATAAAACTCGGACACTCTGATTTATGACCCGGGCTAAAACTGTGCATTTTTTTCTATGGTGACAAAATATAAAGTTTGCCTATATAGATTGGAATGACACCGTCTACTTATCTAAGAGTTACCATGCTATTTGAAAGATAGAGTAACTTCCGCAAGCACTGAAATAATCCAGTCTAATTTCTCCGTCATCCACAAATTCATAGTATAACTATATATCATTTTTACATGGTGTGAATATGTAAAGACAATCAAAATACTTATAGGCACTTGATGATGGCATGCATCATTCATTTAGTGCAAATTCGTTACAAAAAGGGGTTTGTGCAAACCGTGACAATTACTTACTTGTGGGTATAATTCATCCAACTCTTTCTCAATATGCGTCTTATATCAGTTTTTCTTAAAACGTAGTGAAGAAACATCCAAATCTAATTTCCTTCAAAACGATACCCATGTTCACTTATTTAGAAACCTAAAACGAAAGTAAAGTTTGACTTCGCCATTTTGGATTTTTTTTTTTTTGGCACATTGTTGACGTAGGCTAATATTCTATATCATACTTAATTCATGTTCTCTTGAATATACATCTATTTATTGGGTATCAATCGATCTGTGAATGCACTTTTAACCCCATATACCCGTGGATATTTAAATGTTCTTTATGAACACGATAATAGGCTATGTTGACACTTACCTGAAGCAAAAGACGATATCTTATCAAGTTACATTTTATTCCCAGGCAGAAAAGCGTGTAATCCATTCATTGCTGTATTTGGGGCATCAGGAAATCGGAGGGGAATCTATGAAGAAAACACTAATTTACTTCCGCAAACAATTGGGCAGGCGCAGATTTTTAAAAGCCCAGTGATATAGAACGTAAGAATTCCTGAATTCTAACTGGAGGTTAATAGTACCTTAGATAATCTAAAGAAAGAAATACACAGCAAAATTTAAAGTACCTTGAAATTATTCCTTTCATTCAAAATACCCTGTCCATGATCAACATGAAGCTTGTGTGATAATTGTTTAGGAAGTTGAATTTGAAAGCTGAATGATTTATGCTAATCATTTCCCTTAATTATATAAATGATATGAATCATAGTTGATACTTTCATTATTGGAAAGAATGTTCACCTGACTATGAATAGTTATAATATGACAATGTCAAATACTCTATAAAAAGATTGATAAAATTCTAATCGTATTTCAAATGTAATGAACAAATTACGGATATGTTCCGCAATGTTCATAAGGCAAATAAAGCATCCACAACTTCTATATTTGGTTGGAAATTGTAATGGCTGCTTCACACGGGGAGAACACCAGGGGTTCCTCCACGTGTCAAAACAGCAAGTGCAGCGTTTCCAGATTCACAAATTAGTCCCAGAACACTAAGGCATTGTCCATTTGGATTACATATATTTTGAAAGTAGTAAAAATCAAAACTAAAATTCTTTGTGTGCTTACAATACTCATTTTATGTAAGATTATAGATGAAAAACTTACCACCCTATCATTAACATATCTATAGAACTTTTCTCGTCGTTTCATTGCAACTACTGCAAGCCAAATAGATCCAATGACGGTGTCTTATGTATCTTTGAAGCTAATGTTGAATATGTAAGACTAGATGAGCCCTTGGCTATGTTTCTAAAGTCTGGTCCTTAATAGACTATCGACGACTTTTCTGTCGTTACTTTCGTCCTTTCATTGCAACATCTGCTAGCTGTTGTTTTGCGTATTTTGGAAGATAAAAGATAGCTATTACATGTTATACAATTTGATAACCTCTATTCTTTCGTTTGCAAAGCAACAATCTCATTACAACATTTTCACGGAAGACCAGTAATAGCAAAGATATGTTAATATGTCATGTATTCAGCACACTGGAGTATTTGACAACGTGAAGAATTTGTCAGATAGACAGGCAGAAAAAACTTCATTCAGATGTTTGCGCAGATGATTACATCGCAATACAAAAAGAGGCTCACGGGCCTTAACGGTCACCTGAGTATCATAACTCGTACAGGGAGTCTCATATTTGCATTTAAGTCTCAATATGGAGTCCTTTGTGCACATGTTTATGATTTTTCAAAATGTGCACACAATTCCTATTCATTTACAGAAGAAGGAAAAATGGAAGTTTGAAACATATAAATCATTTTCACCTCCCCCTACCCCAACCCTCCTGTTAAACAATATAAAATCAATCAATAACCCCCCACCACCCAAGAAATCCTGACTTATGAATTTTACACTTTAAGAAGAGGACATTACTGACATCAACACTATGCATTTAATTTATCTCTCATCACTTTTATACATTTTTATTATGTGGCCATATTGGCCCTTCATAATTCAGGTAGAGAGCTACATGGACATCGGGATCATGCATTTAGTTTTCCTCAAATGTATATAGCAGTCGAGAAGATTTTCCAAGATTTAATGCTTTTTCATTATATGACCATATTGGCCCCGCCCTAGGGTCTGAACCCTTGACCCAGGAATTTCACAATTAAGGTAGATAGTTTCATGGACATCATATTAATGCATTTAGTTTTTCTCAAATATAGAGAAGACGATTTTCTAAGATCTAATACATTTTCACTATATGGCCATATTGGCCCCGCCCTAGGGCCTGAACCCCTCACCCAAGGGCCATGAATTTCACAATTTTAGTAGAGGGTTTCATGGACATCATAACCATGCATTTAGCTTTTCTCCCACATGTGGAGAAATAGAGAATTTTGTTTGAAAATTTGGCTTTTTTGTGTGCATATTTTACCCCGCCCATAATATTTTCTATGATTTACATTACACAGTGAAATAGAATATCTTCAATTTCATATTGCTTTCAGGTGGACAACCTCGGGTTTTGTAGTTACAGTGTAAGCCGTTTTCGGATATGCTCTTTCATATTGTGTAATTAGTTGGGGTGGGTTTCTTTTTGCATATATATAGTCAAATAAGGATTTTTAATATATATGTAACATCAACACGATATGACTAATTTGGTTAATTGATTGTATCTTGTTTGACGTCTCACTCGAGACTTTTTCACTCGTATGCAGACGTCACCATTGACGGTGAAGGGCTTCAAATTTAGGCGTTTGCTCGGCGCTTACAGCCATTGAGCAGTGAGGGCTCTTTAGCGTGTCACTACTGTGACACAGGACATCTGATTTTAAGGTCGTCTCCGAGGACCCGTGACATTCACACTTGATGCCGAGCGTGTGGCGATGAAACTATCACAACCTGTTTCAACGACTTTGGTCTTTCGCAGCCGGGATTCGAACCCGGCCTTCCGCATGCGGGGCTAATAATCTGTTCCTTGGTATCAGACTTTAAAACGGCATATATTTTAATATGCGTATCAATATAAATAAATAACCATTTAATTTGTTATATTACATTAATATATTGAGTAAAAAATGGTTAATCTTCATTTTTATAGATCAACCTCATTTGCAATTTTCGTGTTCTGGTCTGTAAACATATGCCCCCCCCCCCCCCCCCCCCCCCCCCGAAAACAAAAAAAGTTTTGATATAAATTTGCTAATTATTATATTACTATTTATAATGCGTGTAAAAAGAATTTGTTTTATGTGGGGGGGGGGGGGGGGGGGGGGGGGGGTTAGAAATATTTTCCGTTTTCCATTTTTTTTTCTATAGTAAAACACACGATTTTAAGTATAGAGTTATCTCAATTCGTTTTGTCAAATCAATCAACTTTTATGAAAATTTATATAAATGTCCATATTGACGTAAAAAATCATTTGAAAATGATAACTTATAAAAATTGATCAGAAGGTAGGCGGCGGAACAAAACTATCGTTCGCAGTTCTTTGTACATTTAACAATGAAAGCGATAGTCTTTGAATTTTTAAATAGTCGTATTATAGATTGTATGATATATATGATAGTATATTATTTAAAGGAGAGGATTATCTAAGTTTTGAAACCTGTATCCAATCCTTTTGTCTAATTGGTTGAATGTATAATGTTTAACGTCCCTCTCGAGAGTTTTTCACTCATATGGAGACGTCACCATTGCCGGTGAAGGGCTGCAAAATTTAGGCCTATGCTCGCCGCTTATGACCTTTCAGCAGGGAGGAATCTTTATCGTGCCACACCTGCTGTGACTCTGGACCTCGGTTTTTGTGGTCTCATACGAAGGACCGCCCCATTTAGTCGCCTCTTACAACAAGCAGGGGGTACTGAGGACCTCTTCTAACCCGGATTCCCTCGGGATTTGTCTAACCCGGATTCCCTCGGGATTTGTCTAATTCCCGGGTTCCCTCGGGATTTGTCTAATTGGCAATCAAATATGTTCAGATCATTCATCTAACTACCATCTTTTGTTTTACACGTGATCTAGCATACTGAATTTAGTCTAATTAGAATCTAATGTCAAAACTTACCAGCGCCATTGTTTTCTTTCCGACCACGTGTTAAGAATACATGCCAACCGAATATGCACGAGAGTAAAAAATGAAATAAAAATTCCGACCCAATTTTTTTTTATCTGCGGTAAAATCAGCTTATATTGCACAAATTATTATATTCGCCATTATAGACACATAAGCAATGTTTGCGTGGGGTTGGTTGTACATTTTCTAACGTCCTGCTCGAGAATCTTTCACTCATATGGAGGTGTCATCATTTCCGATGAAGGCCTGCAAAATTTACGTTTATGCTTGGCGCTTCCGGCCTTTGAGCAGGGAGGGATCTTTATCGTGTTACACCTGCTGTGACACGGGGCCTCGGTTTTGCGGCCTCGTCCGAAGCACCATCCCATTCAGTAGCCTCTTACGACAAGCAGGGGGTACTGAGGACCTATTCTAACCCGGATCATCGGAGGTGGGGTACTGACAGGGCCGTAAATTAACCTTCAATTTGGAGGAGGCAGGAAATTAGGCGGGGGTCTGGGGGCCGCCCAGACGCTGAGCACATTTTGTGCACACTGAACACGTTTCGTGCAAAATCCTTGATTCTAGGGCCTTCTAAGATGTTACTTGACTAACTCATTCTAAAAGAAAGATTTGGAATGCTTTTTAAGGGAGGTATCATGTTCTTAGTTATTGGAAACAACATAAATTCTAATGAACTTTAAATTTTATTTTTTTTTGGCTCAAAAGTTGGAGGAGGCAGCTGCCTCCTCCGCCTCCATGTAATTTACGGCCCTGACTGAGGACCTATTCTAACCCGGATCCCCGGGGGTGGGGTACTGAGGACCTATTCTAACCCGGATCCCCACGGAGCGTCTGTTAGCTTGCTTAATCATTTAATTTTTAAAAGTGTTCATAAACTGGCTACAAGTAACTCCTATTTCAACCATTCATCGGTTTGTTTCGATATTTATGATACCGGTATATGGGCTTGGAATTTTGAGGGAAAAGTCAAGTCGGTCATTCCACCATTTCCTTTTGCAATTAATACGCGAACACACGGAACTCTGTGAGGTATATATACATTTTATTTTGTTTACATGTACATACCAATTAGGCATGCATGTATCCTGGAAGAGTAAGTAGAAATAGTCAGTTACAAAAAAAGTCAATACACTTTTCAGAAAGGTTACATGTGTATTCGTTAAGATTAGTGTAAAATAATGAAATTCAAAAGTTAATCTAGTATCAGAGAAAAAGTAAAATGTTCATAGATATGGTCCATTTACGTGACTAGTCACATGTCATAGTTTCAATTCATGGTAAAATCACAGGCAATTGTATCGCTTGGGTTCGAATGTGGGTACAAAATAGCAAAAAATTCCATTTGATATCATCTTGGACTGTCTCTTAGAGACATGCATCTCAGTACCAGTAAAATCACTCAAAAACATAGTGATAGTATGTGCATACATTTTTAATAACAACATGACTTTTGTGGCGGAGGAATGTCATCCGCTGGTGGAATTTGAACGTTGATGACGTTTTTGTATTTCTCTGGCACTTTAATGCTGTTTTCCATCTGTCCGCCGAGCTCTGGATTGGCCATCCGCAATCCTAGAATAATTACACAAATGTATTACAAACAAAGATGAATTGAGTCTTTATAAACTTATATGATTTCAGTTGTTGTACAGAAGACTGGTAGCGAGAGATCTTTTTCTTTCTTTTTATAACAAGTACTTCAGCTACTATTACAAATTTCACAGAATTTTTATAAAACCTACGAGAAACAAAGAAGGTCTTACATGTATAATTGGTATGTATATTTGGCTGTATTAGCGCGTGATGACAAATATCTCTTCATGAACGCAGTGCTATATAGACCTACACGTATTTCATACTGAAAATCGTCAATTAAAAGTACTTGACATACGTAATTGTGTTTAATCAGTCTATTTCGCTGTTGTAAAAATGATAAATGACTAGCTCCATAGAATCCGAACCTAAGTCATAGAAAAGTTCCTCAACATTGGTTCCCAGTTTGGCCGATGTCTCTGTATAAAGCATTCTGTGTTTCATTGCGTACGCACGACCAGCCTAAAGACAAGTTTTGTATATCAATAAACCCCATCTCTCTCTCTCTCTCTCTCTCTCTCTCTCTCCGTATATTGATTGATTCGTGTTTTCCGCCACACTCAACAATTTTTCAGTTCAAGATAAATATTTTCATCTATATACATAAGTTTGCAGTATTTTCATCATGGTAATGTGTGAATTACTCACTTCAATGTAGCTATATCAACATGAAAGAAAGTACTCACAAATGACTGAACAATCAAAACTAGAAAGAAAGCAATGCAAAACTGTTTAACTGAAAATTTTACCGTTGCTTCTATTTTTCTTTTGCTGCCTAGATCGGATTTATTGCCCACCACTGCTGTGGTCACGTGAGACGGTGCGCTGGCAAGGAGTTCAGTTCTCCACAATTCCAAGCTATGGAAAGACTCCTGTAATTGATGATTTAGATCATTTTATAATTTCATTACATGAAAGTTGAAGATAACGAACAGTGATCAATCTCATAACTCCTATAAGCAATACCAAATAGTGAGTTGGGCAAACACGGAGCCCTGGATATACCAGAGGTGGGATCAGGTGCTTAGGAGGAGTAAGCATCCTCTGTCGACCGGTCACACCCGTCGTGAGTCCTGTATCTTGATCAGGAGTTAATTCGTTTATCCGTTTTAACAAATGTAAAGATACCGATACCTTTTCAAATTTGAATTTTTAAAAATATATATCAAAAGTTAAATTGACACAATACCTCCGACGTAATATCGTACACCAGCAAAGCTATGTCGGCGTCTCGAAGATACATGGGAACGAGGCTGCGAAATCTCTCTTGGCCCGCCGTGTCCCATATTTGGAATAGAATTGTCCTGTCTTCTATATCCATAGATCTGATGTAATAGCTAGCTGATTAAAAAAAAAATCAAATTTAAAGAACCTCGCTTTATCAATGCACACTTTCATTGGATATCATTATTATTCTTTATTGCTCAAAACGTATGTCTTATGGCATACATGTATACAATTTTAAAAGTACAGATAAACAATAGTATGGTACCTAACATTATGCTATAGAAGAATAGTGTTACGTAAATAAAAGGTACAGTGAAGATATTGCCCCAAATTACACAACTCTTTGAAATTTTTTACACTTAATAATTATATAAGTTTAAAAACAGATGGGTTTTTTCCCCCAGTAATACGCCTTGATATCTCTCCTACGCAATTCGCTGAAGTGAGGACATTTCAAAACAAAGTGGAATTCATCCTCAATATGTAAGTGACACAATTTACAAGAGCGGTTTTTTCTTGCTACATTCATATGGCGTCCGCTCTCAATGGCAAGATTGTGTGAAGACATTCTAATTCTACTTACGTGTTTCTTATACACATGCGGTATTGACTTAATCAAATAAAATTGCAATGAAAAATAGTCATAAACGTACATACAAACACACCGTGGCGAGGAGTTGATTTGTTCAACAATATTCTGCATAAAAATATCTATGATTCTTTGCTTAATTAACTATTTGAAAATAAAATATAATGGACAATTCTTAGGTGATTCAATAACTTAGCTAACATGTGTTAGTAAAATACTCGGATTCCCCTACACAGAATAATAGATATATTACAACTTGGTTTCAAAAGCAATAACCCTGAACAGAAAGTTTCAAACATTTGTTTTCATACTATTGCAGGCAGTACAGTTTAGGGTAAATGCACGTTACTGTCGTGACTTGGTATTTCACACGTTGAGAACGCTTGGAATGTAATGAAAACTACATGGACTATATTTACATTTCCAATGTTTTCGCCTTTGATAGCTTTACAAATTGTGATGATAGTCATTTCCTCCTCATTGTGCTGTAGTTGTGAACAATGCGCGTGTGAATAGTACGCCTATCTTAACGGCTGGGAATTCCGACAGAAATGAAAGTAAAATGTAAATATAGAAATATATTTCAATTTTGAAAATATACAGTGTGAGTGTATGAATTGCACCGCTTCACACAGAAGTCCTCACGCACCTTCACGAGTGGGGATACACTGTATTTCGTTTAACAGTCTGCAAAGGGGACAAGAAACTCTTCTGCTAAATAAGGACATCTTTTTTTGTGTATTTTACAATGGGGTTATTATTTTTTGAAAATCCCAAGAGCAGTGGCGGGTGCGCTTATATAGACATACATGTACCCATTTGGCAGAATTCACGGATTTTCATAAATGGGGATTTCTCTTCTATCTGGCTCAAATGGGTAGGATTTGGGGCCACTTCAGTGGTACCTGAAAGACCGGTTTGTTCCTTGCTGTACCAAGGGCAAGGTTTGGGTTTACCCCTGGGGGTCTTAACAATGGTTATGCTTGTCTGCACCGATGGGATATTGGGCAAGGCAGATACGAAGATTCCTGTGACTTTGTTCAACTCCAAACGTTTTAGCAACCACATACTGCTGGTAAATCACACATGCTTAATAACACTGATCGTCTGCAGCATTACCACTCCATCTTTAACGCATTTTCACCTACTCTCCTTAGACAATTGAAGAATGATCCCACACCCCACAAGAGAGAGAGAGAGAGAGAGAGAGAGAGAGAGAGAGAGAGAGAGAGATATGTGTGTGCATACATGTGTATGTGTGCCAGTGCCAAAACGTTTGGAATTGATCAAGGTATAGGAACTGTCGCGCCTGCCCAGGGATATTCCATCGGTAACATTTAAGTATCTCAAAAAAAGAAAAAGGGGAAACGTTGGGTTTGTGAATTCAAGTTGTCAACATGTAGTGCATTTTCAATTTCTAAATGATCTCTCTTCACATTCTTCCTGTTGTTAGATTTGCACAACTGACTTACCTCCTACAGTATGGGCTATTTTTTCTTCAAAAGCGTTTTTAGTAAATCGTAGAGCGATGGCAGTTTTCCCCACACACATATCACCTACAACAACGACCTTGACCCGCACAGGGTCATCACTTTCACTCAGTTCAATTCGACTCATAGTCCATGGTCATTTTGATTTGAATTATCCTTTGAATTTCAATCCTGTTAAAAAATATAAAAAGAAACTACAGTGTCATGCGTATGATACCATTTTATTACTAAACCACGACAACAAAGTGTGGATTATACTGTGATGAAATAAAACGTTTCTTTCCATTTCTATGCACACCATTGCACTCGCTCCTAAAGCTATATATGAATAATAAAAAGATAATATCTTTAAAGATAGTTGGAATCTTAGTGATTCCGTAAACGATTTATGATTCCAGAAATTTTGGAGCGCTCGTTAATTCAAACCAAATATACGTGTATATTAGCTGATTTTGATAACCATATTTCTTTGATATCTTTTGATCAAAAACAACAAAAAACAAATCTGGTTGTCAATGATAAATATACGAACAATCACCTTCTAGTAGATTGCTTTATATACATGGACCATAATATTTGTTTGGATGTCGGAAAAGTCATTTGGTTTACTTGGTATGTAAATGTTCTGTGAATGCCATTTTTAAAAAGTAATTAATATAGAACGTTTCCTGTTAGTACAGTAAAACTGTTCTTGGAAAAGTCAGTTTCATATTCTACTGACAAAATGAAATCAATCTTAACCTCTAGTTTCCTGCTTCCAGCTAAGTGCCTAGTTGTGAGGGGCGTCATTTATAAACTCATCGGAGAGAGTGAGCTTGTGTCTCATATTTTTTGCCACCTTATGCATGTAAAATGCGACCCCGAAGTTAAATATTTGCAAAATTATGGGTCCAGTAAACAAACATGTGACTGGCTGGCAGATGGACGAGATTCACTTGTAATCAATGCCATCTTCCTTTAGCAACAACGGGTGAAATTGATGGCGCATAATGATGTTAGTGACGTGGTCGTTATACGACACCTACACTGTACCCTTGTCCACGCCGTTACCTGCGCTTGTGTGTTGAGGAAGAAAGCCATTGCTTCCGCAAGGAAAATATCAGGCCCAGATTATACTGAAGTTTATAATTATAGTTAATTAAATGGTTTTAAAAGAGAAAATATATAAAGTTAAATAGAATTTTTAAAACTATATTCTTACATGTAATATATAACTGCTTATATCGTCATTCAGTTAAAATAAACTACTCACTCAAAATGAAGATTTGTGAATCCGCCACTTAAATATGACATTTTATGACTACAACACATGCACGTATATACATAATGATCAACTCACCGTCTGCTGCTTTTGTAGGATATTCACTTTATACATGTAATTTCATTTCTGCTTGTTAACGAACCTCTAAAATCTATTGGAATGACTTAATATTCAGTCCATTCTCTTGAAACGAGAACAAGGAAATCCCATGCAAATTTTAAAAATATCTAGTTTACTATTTACTTCCGCTTTCAGATAAAACTGAATATTGGACCATTGGTGATTTAAATAGTACTCTTCTTGAGTTGAATATTCGTATAGACATGTACATATCACGTCCATGTATCATTACTCCCACGGGGCACATGTACTTGTATAAAATACCGCTTATTTTATACAATCCTCTCATGCTCGGATCTAGAGGACAGTCGGGGGGGGGGGGGGATCCGGACCCCCCCCCCCCCTTGCAATTTGCAAAATATATAAAGCATACATTCACAGAAAGTTGAATTAACCCATACACGTATTTTTTTTAAAGAGGGTTGGTTGGTTTTCTTCTTGTCAAACGTTCGACCCATCCACCCCCACAAAATCCTGGATCCGCGCATGGCTCTAATGATTTATCAATAATAACTTATATAGCACCTTATCTTAAATAAACTTTAAAACGCTTTACACAAGTACAGCACGTAACATAAAGCAGAATCAAGAAAACTTATATCATCTTTGAAAAGAGTCAGAATCCTAAATTCGATTACTTTAAGCTCTGTTTTAAAAGGTTTGAGACTCTCGATTTTTCTCAACTTCACTGGAAGTTCATTCCAAAGAGATGGTGCAACTCTGTCAAATCTACGGTCACCATGCATTTTCGATCGAACTCGCAACACAACTGGTACCTTTGAATACGGAACTTTCGTGAGGTGCCGGAACGACCGATTGGAATTGACTTTTATATACCGTGGTCACGTGATAGTCATCAAATAGTATGGTGTTTTTCTAGCAGACAGTCCGTAAAGAGTTATGAGCATTCCTACGATGACGATCCAAGTCACTATTGATGCTTAGTACCTGATTGTAAATTAGATGGAAGGAGAAAGGCGCATTTAGAGGCGTATCCTTGGATGCAAGGCGTGAAGCTTTAGCGATAGTTCTCTCGCCAACTCACATAATTTCCACATGTGCTTGGATTCAGGACCCCTCCGAATAAGCTACATGAGTTGATTTAATTATTTTGTTGTTGATAATATTTCTAATACATGTCAACAACGTCGTGCATACCCCTAAAGTCCAAAATAATTCAAAATAAGTCCTTTTAGAAAAATACCCTCACTGGTTATTATAACAGAACAAGGTTTCTAATTCCCGCATCGTGGCGTCTGCAAAAATGTCAAACTCCCTGGGAAAACCTTGCCCATAGTCGTTCAAAATTCATTTACCCTAAAAGTAACAGTCCACGTAGCTTCATAAATCATCTATGGTTTAGATACACAACTTTTTAGTGACACATTTTATAGTCCCATCGGGGAATTCCGTCGTTTCTTGCAGGTAGTCGTAGATTTTCAACTTTGATGGCCAGAAGTAGAGAAATAGTCACTGAATTAATTCGAGCTTTCAATCTTATCTGATATCTCAGAAAATGCGTATTTGTGTTTTAGCTTATATATAGGCATTCTTCATGTGTCAATGTACTTCATATTATGCAGTTTTTAGCTCACCTGACTCCAAAGACAGTTATCTGCAGGTATAACTAATCAGGGAACAAAACACAAAAACTGGTTCATACTGACAAACTTTAAAGATGATTTATTAACTAAGGACTGAAAACCTACCATTCACCACTACTCACCAGCAGTAGTTCTGATGGAAATTGACAATCTCTACCCAGAGTTATCGTTCCTTACACTCAAATATACCTCTGTCAACATCTCAAAATAAGCAATGTTATTCCATATATAAATCCACTTTTTAAGGCTAATAAATCTAAGAATTACTTTATAAAATATCGGGAAAATATAGGACAAGCAACTATTTGTAGTTTTTTCCCCATTATTATGCATTCTTCATGTACCTATGTATAGGCTTGATGCAACACAACAACCCAATATCAGCGTTTCAACCCAAATCTATGCTTTTTGTGTCACAAAAAGACTTGACATATGCTCAGTATTTATTTATTTACGTATATATTTGTAACTGAAGTGGAAACCATACTTCATTTAAGCATAATTAGGTGCCATTTTACAAAAATTTTGTAAATCCCTCGAGACGTTGACATACATGTGTGTGTATGTGAGAGCAAGGAACGACATCTCTGGGCAGAGATTGGGAATTGAACCTTCTTTTCCCCCAAGACAGTTAAATACAGGCAAAAGTAAATAATAGTTGACCAGGTAGCGTAATGTTCAACACACTCTCTTCTCACTGCCGTCACCTGTGTTCGATCTTCAGGAATGCGTTAGAGTAATTAGATTCCCGTTCATACACGTTTTGAATATTGAGGATACAGACTCATAATTCACACCATGGCATATATTATTGAGCTAGCCTTCTCTAAGCCCTTTGATATATTTTTGTCCCACCCTGGTCAACCACTACTAAGGCTACTGACAAACAAGTTGATGTTGCAGGGGTTTCAACAGTTTCGGATATTATATGGTCGTTATAATGATCTAGTTTGGTAATAAAACATAAATTTTGGTTAAATGCTGTCTGACGCGTTTCATACCGATTGTTAGGCCGTTCTTGGCACACTGAATTTGACTACGGATTACTCCGTATCCCTGATCAAGATACAGAGCTTACGGCGGGTGTGACCGGTCGACAGGGGGTGCTTTCTCCTCCTAGGCACCTGATCCCACCTCTGGTATATCCAGGGGTCGGTGTTTGCCCAACTCTCTATTTTGTATTGCTTATAGGAGTTATGAGATTGATCATGCACTGTTCATCATCTTCACATTTCACAATATACCAATCTACCAACCGCACACCAAGATGGGCCCCGAGACAATCATTCACCATTGAATTTCTGTTTTTTAAATCAGCGATATACAGGTGGGTATGTGGAGACAAGTCAGTAATTGAATAAAACAGACCTCTAATGTATTAACAAGTGCTCCCTATAAAGCGAATACAACGCACTGATATATTGCCTGACAGACAGCCGTACACGCACGATGCCGCCATTTTATTTTATATAATTAAAAATAACACAAAAACCGATTACTTTGCTTAAATTAGCTTTGTACAAATGACAACTAATAAAATTGTGCATGAAAACATTGTAACTTGACAACATGCATGTAATATTCTCCTGCAAAAAGCATCAGGGCCGGCCAGGAAAAACTAGATATAAAATAATGATATTTACCAATGAAAAACTCTAAAAAACCTGTGTCCGTTGCCGAATGCCACTGGATGTAGAGAGTTTGTGAACGGACCTAACAAAATACCAATGATAAAAACATATTCATAATATACAGTAAAATGTGAAAGCTCGGTCCGTCTACGCGCCAAAAAAAAACTTGGTCGTTATATTTTCCCATACAAAGTCTATAACTTATAATCATTGAACAGTGAGGGTTCTTTAGCGTGTCACACTTACTGTGACACAGGAATCCCCTTTAACGGTTTTGCCAAATGACATTAACTTTGATTTAGTGAATATTTAAATTATGTTTTCCATACATAAACTATGCTCTCAGGGGATTTCTAAAGCTAAAAGAATTAATTCATTTTTGTGGTAATAATACAACGAGTTTAGCCCCATGTGGTTTACATGATATTGAAAATGGTGACACGGGATGTAGTCCTATTTAAACCCTCTTGAAAATTGTCTTCCCTTTGGAACAGTTATAATTTACCTTGTATATCTTGAAATAAACAATGAAGTTCAATATTCAAATATTAAAAACAACGAAAACGCCAGGTGGCATCACTAAAGACATTAAAAACATGCATCGTTGCAAATTGTCAATGTATTAGGGTTGGTTGTATCCACAGGGGCTAAGCCCGTTTTGGGCCCGAACTCTGTGATATTTATGGTATCACAGATTTCGGGCCCAAAACGGGCTTAGCCCCTGCAGTTGTATCCTACGTTATACTTTCACAGAATGGTTGGATTCAGTGTTATAAACGTTAATAAACGTCTTGATCGCAAAGTTTTCTTCCCGACGTTTATGGTATACATTTGTAATGGTGTTGTCTTTTCACTGATGTAATTGAATTTTAGGCGGGGTTTTCTGGTGTGTGTTTTTTTAATGAAGAAAACGAACGACAGAGACCAATTAACACGAAGTTCTCTAACTGTGTTGAAGTGTTTGAGTAAGTGGTAGGAGATCTGACCAAATGCTATATATCATTCGAACCAGAATTCTTTGCATCACCTGATAGGCTATATAATTGTTAAGAATTATTGATTTGTAAAAAGAAAATTATGGGCCACTTTCTACCCTCTCCTCACCACAGGCAACTGCATCGCTTGGCTTCGAATTTATCACCAAAGTGTAAAAGTATTACAATTTTCAGTCAATTGGAGCTATTACAGACTTCATTTTATGAATTGGGGTAAGAAATTCAAGGACAAGGGACGTTATTGGCCAAAATTGGCCGCGTTTCAAAAACCGATCACATTTTGCAGGTAGAAAGGTGATAATTTTCTCGTTTCATTCATATATAACATGTACCATTTTCTTGTTGCTTGTATTGAAAATATAACGTTACAATATTGCATTGTTAACTCTGACGCTGTCTTCCGACGGTTGCTTTTTCGGAACGACGTCATCGACGTTATAGGATTTACAGTCCCCTGATTCTTCTAGAATATTTTTCTAAAAGTTACAATATTAACTTTTTATATCAAAATACTCATTGATATCAAAGACTATTGAAAACTGGCATGCTATGGAAAATACATTATTCATTTACATGTAACTTAATCGTGGTCATAGACATTTTGCGGAAGAATCTTGTGTTAATTAGAGTGAGAAAAATAATGCGTGTAAATATATTTGTTAAACGTTGTTGAGTAGAATGCAATCATATTTTCGAAGGTGCTGTTCGATATCCTCCTATTCAAATGAAATATGGACAATAAATTGGCTCTTGAATTTTCTTTTTCCTTTTTTAAACGTTGATTGAGTCGGATAAAATTACTTGTTATGCTATGTACACCAAGGACTATATAACAGGTCTGCTTACATGTGTATGCAATATACATGTTACAGTACATGATACGAATAAAATAAGTCTGCCTGCTGTGGGTATTTACAAAACATATTGAATAAAGTGTGGTAAATGTACATGTACTAAACGATAGAAATTTATGTTGCATGAATGGGATATCATTTTCTTGGGTACAGCAAAACACGTCAAGTAATATATACATTAACTTCAGATGGTATATTTCATATAGCAAATGTATTTAAAATCCCTCACAAAAATGCGTCATGTTTATATCTTTACATTCCCCTAAATGGTCAACAAAGAGTAGTTCCAACTCTCTCTCTCTCTCTCTCTCTCTCTCTCTCTCTCTCTCTCTCTCTCTCTCTCTCTCTCTCCATAGTGTTCATCTTTGATAAATGAAAATTACATCAGTCAGTGGGCATGTCATTGTATGCACCGACATTCAGTCTAAATCTAGAACAGACTCTGAGAAGTTGTTTAAGTACATGTATAGACAATGTAGTATATTTAAATGCTTTTCCCAGGCACTTATTTTCATACGCGAATAAGGAAATATTGAGTGAAACGCCCCCCCCCCCCCCTATTCTTGATAGTAGTATTGAATGAGAAAAAAATAGGCTTAAAATTATGAATTGAACCCATGTAGCAAAGAATATCCCCCCTCCCGGCGATTTAAGAATTCGAAGATCAGGCAGAAAGGTTTTTTTTCATTTCCTAGTTAACTACCAACTTATCTTTCGACTCCACTCCCAATAAATGATGCCACGTGTCTGTTTCCAAGAGACAGTATATGTAACTACAACAGACCTTTTTTAAAAACGAATTTAATAAACATCATGCATCATTTTTCAATGTGCGGGCCAGGCCTATCCAGAACACCTTGACGTTAGAGAGAGAGAGAGAGAGAGAGAGAAGCGTCTACATATGTACATAACCTTACGGTTATACTCCAGTTTTCCTAATCATGGAGGGGCATACATCAATACTATTAATATAAACTTTTAATAAAAATCACCACAACACATATATTATATATTTTATAAGATTGATAAAAGTTGAAGTGTCATTAGACTGGTCAAGTTGTTCCCATAGCAAGGAAATGGTCGACATCACCCCCACCCACCCCCCCCCCCTCCCCAAAAGTGGAGGGGCAACCCCTCTTCGATACTACGGTGTTTGAATATTTATATCTATACATGTATATATACACATGTACATCCTGCCCAATTACCTTTGTTATATAAGTGCACCTGTAAATGTGCATCTATTATATATATATATATATATATATATATATATATATATATATATATATATATATGACCCCGTGGGGATCCAGGTTTGAGTAGGTCCTCAGTACTCCTTGCATGTCGTAAGAGGCGACTAAATGGGGTGGTCTTCGGATGAGACCGCAAAAAAACTGAGGTCCCGTGTCACAGCAGGTGTGGCACGATAAAGATCCCTCCCTGCTCAATGGCCATAAGCGCCGAGCATAGGCCTAAATTGTGCTGTCCTTCACCGGCAGTGGTGAGGTTTCCATGAGTGAAATATTCTCAAGAGGGGCGTTAAGCAATATTCAATCAATCAATATGCGATATAGAGAAAAATCTGCCACAACAATGGTCGAAGTTTCAAATCGATCACAGGTTTTCGACGTTTTAAAGAAACCACATCTCGCTGGAAGATATAAATAATGATTTGCTGTTAATTTATTTTTAATTTAAACCGTTTTAAGAACCTTTGGAATCAATATCTAATTACTAATGTAGTAACATCTAATTTCAACATGCATCATATATATACATGCATGCCGCGGCATGTACGTTAAAATTGATGTAAGAAAACTGCTTTAAAGAAAAACCCGCACAAACACGTCAATATTATTAGCAACAAGTTTTATGCATTATATATATTTGTATCAAAGATAGTTTAAAAAGCGAAAAAAGTAACAGACATCCCAACTATCTAGCTCTTGAGATGTAACGTATTTTTTGCCGAAAATGAACGAATTTTGGTCCGATTTTTGTAAAAAGAAAATAAATTCAAGTTATTACAGGTCTATGCGTGTCTTTGATTATATTTTTTTTTAAATTCAATTTATTCTTAAATAATCTTATTTTGAAAAGACATGTTCCCGTGACCTTTGAAAACGAAAGTAGAATAATTTCCATTCATCATGCGGTGGATTTTTGATCCGCCTCCGTGACTTGAAAGGCAGACATCTGCATTTATTAGGTGCAGATATTTATGGCAAACTAGGTAAAGCATTAATTGTTTGACAGGACATACATGTCTTTATTAAATCGCAGAGTAAGTAAAAGTTTATGAGGTTAAATGATGGAACAGTTTGCTTCAGTTCTATAACATGCAAAATATTGACTTTACGTAACGAAAACGGCCGATTTACGTATTCATTCTTTTTTAAAATTCATATTGTTTGCAGCCAACAACCGACACCATATTGATAATGAAAGAAGAATATTAATGGATAATTAAACATGCAAAATATAAATCTGGTTGTTGCATGCAAAAGTGTTTTTTTTTTCTTTAGTTCTATAACATGCAAAATATTGACTTTGCGTATCAAAAACAGCCGATTTCGCATTCATTCTTTTTTAAAAATTCATATTGTTTGCAGCCAACAACCGACACCATATTGATAATGAAAGAAGAATATTAATGGATAATCAAACATGCAAAATATAAATCTGGTTTTTGCATGCAAAAGTATTATTATTTTTCAGTTCTATAACATGCAAAATATTGACTTTGCGTATCAAAAATAGCCGATTTCGCATTCATTCTTTTTTAAAATTCATATTGTTTGCAGCCAACAACCGACACCATATTGATAATGAAAGAAGAATATTAATGGATAATTAAACATGCAAAATATAAATCTGGTTGTTGCATGCAAAAGTATTTGTTTTTGCTAAAGTTTATTCATAATTTATTTCAAATCAACAGATTCCGCTAAACAGCTCAACTTTAGCGTATATTCATGACGTCATAATGAAATATTACATCATTTTCATGCAAGTGGGATTAGAAGAACATCCTAGTTGTGTAAATAAAAAGAATAATTAAGCATAGTATGAAAGTTGAAAAAATGAAAAAAATCTCGGCGGTATATAGCCAATAACGTCCCTTGTCCTTAGAAATGATATCTAATGCTGCACATAGTTTGTTGCAATGCTCAAACATTGTTTAGTCGTTTAGTGCAAGGGTCCAGCTAAAAGTCGACCAAAACATAATAGGCATTTTTCCGAATTCATTTCTGCATAATTTGGAAAGTATACGGAATTTTAGGATGAACTTTGGTAATAATGTAGATTGATTATGTATGAATATATTAGAATACAAAGTAGAATTTTATATCAATTGCTTCATTGTTTTTACATAAGCTAACTTAGGTACCCTATATTTAGAGTTCTATACCTTTACTCTTTAACAGTAAATTCGACCCCAATTGCCTGTGCCCCTCACGGACATCTACACTCTCCATAGTAAAATGCATGTAATTTTGTATACTTTGAAAACATATGTGTCCTTTAGAGGGTTGGTTGTACTCTACGTTAAAAACACGATTGTATCTTGCGTAGGAATGGTTGTGACCAAATGACGTTTGGCCACGGTGATAAAGGAGTTATGAGATTGATCGTTCGTTATTTTCACTATAGGAATTCTTCAAAATCAGGAGCTAAAATATTGTACCATAGAAGTAATAATTTCGACGGAAAATTTAATGGTAGTTTTAATTAGACGGTAAGTAATGCAACATGAATGGTGATACAGAGCAGGGGCGTAGCCAGGGTACTTTTGATGTGGACGCCTGAGTAGGCAGGGGGTTTTGGGGCCGCCTTAAGGCCCCCCAATGAGTCCAGGGCAAAGCCCTGGTGGGGGCCCAGCCCCCGGAAGCTGGTAAATTTGAGACGATTTCGATGTGTAGGCCCCTATATTTGACCCTACTGAACGCATTTTTCGTACACTTTATAAAATTTGTTACGCAGCCATATTCGAGGTCTGTTCTGTTTTTGTACGAAATGCGGACAAACAGTTGTAAAATCTCAAAAATGAGAAAAGGATCTGTCCAATACCGTTGTATGAATAACCCACTACAAACAATTTTAGACCTTTGAAGAGACAAAACAAACACATAACAATTCCGGAGAGGACAAATATAATTGTCATAAATATTGCCCTTCACTACCTTTTGATATTTCTACCCCCCTCTCTCTCTCTCTCTTTTGGTTGTTGCAAAAATGATGTGGACGTTTGTGAGTACAAACGTACGCCTGGCTACGCGCCTGCAGAGCTGGTCAAATAACTTACTTGTAGCGAGGGACGTCACCCAGATGCGGCACTGACTAAAACCCTGTCTCGGTCCCGGTCTTGGTCCCGTGACTAAAACCCGGTCTTCAGTCCCGGTCCAAGATTTTTTTCATTCAATAAAAACAATATATCAGGATATTTGAGCCCCATTTCTCGTTAACTATATATGACATACAATGCCTGCATTCTGATAGTTGATTGATCATATTATTGTCGTCTTTCGTAAAATAATATGTGAAAACTCCGGGACCGGTGGGACCGAGAAATAAAAACAATGCTAAAAGCCGGTCCCAGTCTTGACATTTTCCCCCAATAGCCGCTTTAATCTACCTTTTCATAAAAACGACAAGGACGTGATACTCAATGGCATCCCTTTGTATATATATTCTTCTGATTTATTGTGTGTAGATTTTTCATTCCGATTTTCTTTATATATGCCAGAATCGCACTCAACTACATTGTAGGCCCTACGTGACATTTATATTTTTTCTATTTAGGTAAAAATCAGTTTTTCAAAGATTCATGTTTTGTATTCCGAACCCGATCTCTTTATACATGTATGGGTATATACCGTATTTTACATATATTTGTATTTGTACCATAGTTTGGCGTGCTTTCTTTTGTTAAAAGTGTGGGTTATCTGTACTTAAAATCCACCTATGACGTCATTTTTTTGTTCGAACACTCCATTATTTTTCAGGAATGGAGTGTTCGGATGCAACAAAAGAATGAAAAACGTAAGACATGATTAAAATGCACAAAGTTTAGTTTTTATTAATCCAGCAAAGGTGGATTTTAAGTGGGTCAATGTACTCGTATCGCTCCATTCCTTAAAAGCAATGGACCTCTGTCCATTACTTTTAAGGAATGGAGCGATACGAGTACATTAACCCTTACATAACCCACACTTTCTTCAAACCCCGCCCACATTCTCGAAGAAAAAAAACCCATCACTGTCCACTGTATGAAGTTCCTCCAGTTCAAAATTGCACATAACTGACTCGGACTAAGTTCTCCAAATACATTATAGATATTCGCACTGACTCTCACTTAAACCTTGATACAAGATAAAATCGTCAATGGTCTCGTCCCAAAGACTTTCTATTTCTATATTCTCCTCAAGTCGAGAAACACGTGTACGTAGAAATACGGTTCTTTTGTACTTCCACTTAATAAAAACGAACACCAATAACAAAACAATATTTTATTTTGCTTTTGCGTTCATTGTATAGCAGAAAGTCACTCCAGTACAAGTTTCAACATCAAATACACAGTTTTAGAAAACTTCTGACGTTTTTAATCTGACAAGCAGCTTGTCATACTGACTCTCCAGTCTACAATTATCTGACTCGGTAAGCAGCTTATCAAGTACTGAATTAACACGACTTACAAACTGTAAAATAAACTCTCCCGTGCAAAGTTTGAACGCCAGAATGAATACCATTCGATCCTCACTTCCCTTCAAAACCTTCAAGCCCCGCCCCTAAATCTCATTGGCGTTTCCACAAAAGAAATTAATTTAAATTTTATTCTAATTCACCTAGTTCAACCGAAATAAATTATATTTCTTTTGTACTTCCACTTAATAAAAACAAACACCAATAACAAAACAATATTTTATTGTTTGCTTTTGCGTTCATTGTATAGCAGAATGAAAGAAAGGAATTTCATGAAAAATTAGGAACTTATAAACCTAATTTTAGTGAAACTAGTATCAAGCATATTTTGATGTAACCATCTTTAGCGGGCTCCGACCTCCATCTCCCATGTCTCTTATTAACTCAAACTGTGGCGCCCCCCGCTCTTAAACTGTGTAATCCAAATTCTGATATATCTGGAAATAGTGATTGTAAAGCTTCAATAAACAATTCCCTCATTCTTGAATACGTAAATACGTAAAAGATTTATTTACCTTTTTTAGCTGATAACCCGACTTTGTTTTACTCGAAAACTGAATTCTGAACTCTCATTGGAAAATCCACACCATGCAAAGTACATTTCCAAATTTCTGACAGGACATAAGTCACTATTCGTTCCAGTTATAACAACATACTGACCATCCCTTTACATATCAGTCTTACTTTTCTCAATGAATATAGCCATATGAGTGTTCAAAACAAACATCTGATGTTCAGTAACTCACTACTACGTAAAAAGCCTGCATATCTAAAACATTTTTTTACTAGCTCCGAAGCTGTCGGAGAAGAATTTCCAATTACAGAATGCACCCACCGAATTCCATATAAAGCTGAGCATAACACACTCACAGACACTCCTTCCTGAATTAAACTTGCGAGATAAACGCAGATCACCAAGGGTTTCCTGTCCACGGACGACTGTCTGTCTTGCGCTTCTTAAGAGCCCGGTTTTCAGCTTTGTAAATCTTGCTTTCGTCATCTGAATCGCTCGCTACCGGATTTGCCACGTACTGGTGAACTGTCTCCCACCCTCCAGATGAAGAATCGGCTATTCTGACATGTTTGTTACGCTCCTTCATTTTTTGACCTGCTTCCTTGATAACTTCTTTAGCATACTCTAATTTCCCGTTATCAATGGCCCAGTTTATTGAATCCGAAGACTCCTGAATTGTACTGAATTTTATGTCCTTTTCATTTCCAGATAATTTCGTTCTGTCCTTTGAATTTTTTCAACTCTGAAGTCGCAGAAGCACTTACACCTTGAATTTCGTATTTTAACCTAGAAACTTTGTATTTTACAAATTCCTTAATTTCTTCTTTTTGCGACTTTAACTCAACCAGTAAATTTCTTCCTTTCTTATTTGATCTTTAGTTTTCTTTTTCTTTTCTTTTTTTTCAGTTGTGGTTCTTTTAGATACAATGCTTTTTAAAAATTCCACCTAATATATTTATAGTATTTATAAAAGTGTGCCATACATAGAGCACACAGCACATATGCTTACCAAAAATGTCAGAATCTGTATATACTTATACAAAAGATACCCTCTGACTTTAGATGATCTTCAAATAATCTATGGCATGTTTTTACTGTAATATTATGTGGTAACTATATTTATTGTAAATAGTTATATACATATATGTACAAACACATTTAAAATTGTGCTGCAGGTAACAGTTTGTTTCCTATTTTCAAAATATCTTATATTTCAAATTGCATAAATTTGACATAAACTGACAAATTTACATACAATGAAATCTACATTTATAAATATGCAGGACATACATGTAAATCTATTTAAGAAATAAATTTCAGTTTTGAAAATACAAATAGGCCTACTGTTAGCGCTTCATGAAAAATATGCCTGCGTGAAGCATTTCATGCCCATTCAAAAGTTATGGCTTTTCAAAAGTAGGTCAAATTTCAAAGGTGAATAATTGCATGTACAGAAAGGTATTGTCCCAACTAAGGAGTACACACGTGAAATGTGAAAACCCTATCAACATGCATTCAAAAGTTATCATGGCGAAGGTTCAAGCTTTTGCTGACAGACGTATGGACGAAAAACTATATATATGCGCACCGAATATCCGATTACAGGGGCATTAAAATGAACTTGAACATTTGCTTTTCAAAAGCATTAATCTTGTATTGGTATTCAAAATTTTTCCTGAAAGTGTTGACGAAAGTGCACATTAATTTTGTTTCGCTATCAACAATGTTTCAATAATTGTGATAAAATTTAAGGACAATATGTTTTTCTTTTTCATTTCACTAATGAACATAATTTTTTAAAGTACTTCAAACATCGTACATTCTGGACTCTCATATTTTGCATGTGCACGCTACTTTGTATTATTCTAATTTACATAGAGGTTTTTCTTCCCTGATTGATACATAACGTCATACTTTAACGATTCTCACGATATACTCGCAAATGAGAGAGAGAGAGAGAGAGAGAGAGAGAGAGAGAGCAAACAGTCAGCCGTATGTACATATGTACAGAGACCGGGTTCGGAATGGAAATAGAAAATGAATTAATTTTGTAAAAACTATATGCCACAGTAAATTACAAACAAATACACCAGGATTATTTCTCTTCTACATCCTTTTCTTTTTATGAAAATGTATCTGTAACGCGTTCATTTGGGAGAAAAAATCACGTTGTTGAGTTCGATATTTTGACATAAAAAGGAAAATTGGAATAAAGCACAAACATACAATAAATCAGAAACATGTGCATACAAAGGAATGTCATTGAGTAATCCTTATCTTATTTTTTATGAAAAGGTATATTAAAGCGACTATTGAGGAAAAATGTCGAGACCGGGACCGGCTTTTAGCATTGTTTTTATTTCTCGGTCTCACTGGCCCAGGAGTTTTCACATCCTATTTTACGAAAGACGACAGCAATACGATCAATCAACTATCAGAATGCAGGCATGATATATGTTATATCTAAATTAACGAGAAATGGGTGCTAAAATATTCTGATATGTTCTGTTTTTATCGAATAAGAAAAGTCTGGAACCGGGACCGGAGACCGGATTATAGTCACGGGACCGAGACCGAAGACCGGGACTGAGACCGGGTTTTAGTCAGTACCCCACGTTGCACATTAATATTGCTAGAACCCAAAGCCCGTTTTGGGTCCGAACTCTGTGATACCTTAAATATATGGTATCACAGAGTTCGGGCCCAAAACGGGCTTAGCCCCTGTGTTACTTAGAACCGACCGGATCTAAATGTAAATTTCCAGATATGAATTACATATACGATATCTAGCTGCAGACAGACCGTCGGTGAGTTACAGTTCTGCAGCTATACGGTATGAAGCCATTGAAAGACTGAGCACTACGAAATTCGGTGAAGGCGGCAGTCCAAATATCCAGCCGAGCCGAATCTCGACTAAACACAGCTATTGTTGGTGAACTTGGTCGATTCCCAATGTATATTGATGTCATAAAAAGCTGTTTTAAATATTTACAAAGAATTTTAAATTCCGAAGTAAATTCCTTATCAAGAAATGCTGTACTTGAAAACAATGTATTATACGATAATAACAAAAGCAGCTGGATCAGTAGCATTCATTATATTTTGAATAAGTTGGATATACATGTACAATGCCCTATACATGATAAAAATATTGTTTCAATTGTTGCTAATAAGTTGTATGAAAGATTTAAATATCAGTGGTGTAATACACTCTCAGACAATGCAGACAAACAATTTGGTAAATTACGAACCTATGCACTATTCAAAACAAGATTCTGTAGAGAAAAATATTTTTCAGTAATTCGTAATCCTCATGTTTTGCAATGTTTCACAAATTTCAGAATCAGTTCTCACTCTTTGGCTATTGAAACTGGACGTTACACACAAACACATGTAAATAAGAGAATATGTACTGTCTGCAAGTCTGACTGTGTAGAAGATGAATTCCATTTTGTATTTGACTGCATAGCATACCACCACTTAAGAAAACCATTCATAGAGTCCATGAACATTTTGTGCAAGAATTTTATAAACCTGTGTAATAGACAAAAATTTATCTGGCTTATGAGCAACGAATGTAACAATATTATTGAAAAATTTGCCAATTACAGATATAGCTGTTCATTACTAAGAAAAGTTGATTTCTCATGAACTTGTAAATTTTATTTTTCATCTATCTTTTGGATAATCACTCTTTTATGATTATGTATATGAACTTTATATTCTTTGTATGCCCTCTGGGCCCAAAATTGGAAATAAATTACTTACTTACTTACTTACTTACTGTCCCAAACGTCTTTATTGGCAGGGGGAAAAAAATTGAATATCTTCCCGCGAAAATTTTAAATTGTTCGAGGATTTCCGAAAGAAACAAGAAAGGAGCAATCGGAACAGTTCCGATTGAAGAAAGGAGGAACTGAAAATTGTCACGTGGATTGTTATATTTACAAACACACGCTATGACTTCACTTAAAGTCCTTTCCACAAAACAGTCATCATCTGTTTTGTCGGTGCAGTGATCCAACATGGCTTTCAAGGACATGATTATATTATGGAACGATGGCGTTAATTCATACCTGGAAGAGGAATTTGAAGAGGCCATATCCAAGTTCCAACAGATCGAAAATCCGAATGCACGTATCTTTTACAACATCGCCTTTTCATACCTCCAGCTAAATAGACTAGATGATGCAATAAACGTAAGTTGTGTGTGTGTATATGTGTATATGTATATATATATATATTATTTGCATTATATATTAGGCCTGATTTAGGTTTGTAGATTAATTAATATTTACTACATGTCTTACTTGCTCTCTCCAGAATGAGTGCATGTAGCACTGAAATTGTTGGAAATAATTAAATCAAATAATCTTTTAAAATTTAGATTAGAGTCTGACAATGCATATATGACAATGACATGGAAATTAAATGATTTGATTACAACATTAACTCTAATTAAAGAGCTATAATTTACCAACTTAAGACATCTAGATATCACAATATTATAAGAGAAGTACATGTATAATGTAATATTAAGGAGGGACTCTACATTGTCATAATGGCTGACTTCCTTTTAAAATGTGGATGAAAATATAAATATCAGCAATATTTATTTATTCATTTAAAAAATCATCATGTAGATGAGTAGTTCAGTAGGTTAGCATGTTGACTGCTCACTCAGAACTGTAGATCGCAGGTTTGAGTCCAGCAAGGGTTTTAATTTTTTTTTCAGATTGCTTTCTACTATTTCAACTGTATTTTTTGACAAAATAAAGTTAGTAAATTTGAAAGTTTTCAATTTCAAAATATTGTTGTACATATTCTCCACTTTTCATCCAATGGCATATCAAATTTCTCTGGTGTAGCATACATCCTTAAAGTATGTAGGCCCAATTTTTCAAAGTTGTCCACCTCTGTTATAATAAGAGAACTTGTGGTGTTCATTGAAATCTAATTTAAACCAATCAGTATTCATATAAATAACTACGTTTTATTATCTTAAAAAACAATATGCTTTGATGAATCATAAATCTTTTGCAAATTTGATTATTTTAGGAAAATTATGAATTTAAAATAGCTACATGTATTATGAATCACTACACATGTAAAACATGGGAATAAAGATGTCTGTGTACTTGCAAATTACCCCTAGATGAGTAAATGGTGTGTGCTTTGATCATTCAAACATGTTCAAAGTCTCTAATTTTAGATATAATCTTCAAAATTATAATTCTTTACAAGAATAGCAAGGATACAATACAGCCTATTCCACACTCGGTCCTGTGTATAATTTAAACCCCTGGCCTGCATATCATATATATTTCATGGAATGCACATAGATGGCTGTATATCATCATGCATTGCTTAATGCTCAGACATCAGTGGTTATTGAATGAGTATATGTACACATTATGTTTCACTTTCGTTACAGTTTAATTATTTTAATAAAAATTATAAAATTCAGTCTTGTGGTTGACTGAATTAATTCTTGTACTCTATTTTTTAATGAGTGAGATCTGTATGATTTACCAATTTGTAATTGAGTCTGTCAGATTCATTCATTTACATCTATTTACAAGAGATCAAAATTCAAATATTTCCTGGTATTACTAGTAAACAGGTATTTATCTAGGTTCTTTTTACTTATGGTATTCAAGGGTATCTTTTCCCCTTTGACAACAAACAAATTTTCCCCTTTGACAACAAATTTTCCCCTTTCCATAGATAAAAATTTCCTATCAGTTGTAGAAACTACACAAAATTGTCTGAGAATTTTAACATAATCAAATAATTTTATATATTATATTCCTAGTCATTTTCTATATAATTCTCAAAGTTGTACAATATACGTAAGAATCAGTGTAATCATGCAATCAATTCATATGCCTGTTTTGAGATATAATCTGAGGATGTCCCCCACCCAACCCCTTCCCATGGGCAATTATATCGCTTAGGTTCGAATTTACTATTAAAGATTAAAGAGTACTCTTTAATAGTAAATTCGAACTCAAGCAATATAATTGCCTGTGGGACTGGAAGCTCACAATTGCATTCTCAAAAATTCCCTTAAATATGAAATGGGTAGTAACATAAAAAAAACCCAGCTATATATATATATGTATAGTCTGCATATAATGACATCCCTCAAATATTAGATTAGGAAGTGCAGTACCTAGGGGATATGTACTGTCTTTGCAATACACTCTAAAGGTTTCTTTTAGATTCCTGGAACCTGCCCATGCTTTTACTGAGGCATAAAAAGGTCAACAGTGTAAATACCTGGGGACTACTTTTACCTGTTTAAAAACGATAATGGACATTAAGACGTCATGTGCTACTGAAATATTGTCTTGGGCATTGGTATCTTCATTTTAATACTTAAGTATTGTAATAATGGCATGTATGTAAATTCCAGACAGTTATTTTATTTTAAACTTTATTTTTCAACTCCTTGCATGTACTTAATGAAGATCAAGTAGTGTGTAAATTGTGTATCCTGAAATGATCTGATATTGTACACCAGTATAGAGGAAGTACGTGCTATTTGTATATATATATATATATGTATATATATATGAGAAAAATACTGACACGTGACTGAGCCTAGCATACATACGTGTAGTTTGCATCCTGATTGACGTAATTATCTGACACTTAAAACATTCCTTAATCATCAAATAATATCCTCTTTGTTTTTTCTTTTTCGTTTCATATTTTTAAAGCCTTGATTTTGTTGGCTTCAAAATTTAGACCATGCTGAATTTATAATACACATTTATTGAACCCTGATAGCTGTTTAAAACCACAAATTATATACCATCTTGTATAAAATTTCATTTTATGCCCCTGCTATGAAATGGCTTGGGTCATACACATGTATTATAGTGTTACCCCTTTCTGACCATCCTTCCATCATTCTATCATCTGTCCTGTGAATTTTACAATGTGTGGGGTCCGACATGTCACAATTTGAATATAAATATCAAACAACAGCTTATTATCTAAGAGTCCCAGGAATCTCAGATTAATTATTATTTCCAGACTTTTTTTGCTGTGCTTGTAGATAATAAGTTGATTTCTGGTATGATTCTTTTTATTGGTGACTTGATAGATTAAGTTTATAAATATATAGAGTTTCATATTTTTATGAAAGTTATTGCCCTTAAACTTTCAAAATTTCAAATTTTCAGCATGATTTTTTTGGGCTAGCTGTGTTTGAAATTTAACTCAATATGCCTCAGACAATATAGTAACACTTAAATGTGGTATTTATATTTACGAATCAGATTTGTCTGATATCTACCAATTGAAGCATGCCAAATGTGTGTATAAAATTTCATATTTTCCAAAATGATGCTTTAGAAAATTAACTTGTTCCATCGGACTGACTAAAACAATTTAAATGTCAGTCAGTCCACCAGACTTATATAGTAACCACCCTGCAGTCACAGACTGACGGGCATATATGTTAATTTCAAGCCCTGACTTTCAAACTTGCATATCAGCAGGGGCATTTGTCTCACACTGACACATCTAGTTTAATGTGCAAGACATTTTATGCTATAAAATTCTCCAAGAGAAAATATTCATAAGTTTTCTTTCTGTATCATTTTAGGTCACTGAATTATACTCATGTTGCCAATTGCAATTTACTTTTGTCTGTTGTGAAATATATGAGTCCTGGCCGGGGGTTTGGATGCTATTGCAGGGCTATATGGCTCATCGAATAATACATGTATTTTGTTATCATTGTCTCCTCTACGTCAAACAACCTGTAACCGGAAGGGAGAAAATGCAATAGTCCAGACTGGGATTCAAACACGGACCCCCTGAGTTAGGGCTGGGACGATTCAGGGTTAGCTCGATTCGGTTCGGTTTCGATTCAGAACAGCACAGTTCGGTTATTTTCGATTCGGTTCATGTTAGGTCAAATTTATCTAATGACCGCACAAAAATTAACAATTTTAATGAGTGGCATATTTGATTTGATTTTATTCAAGTTACATGAC
>NC_079165.1:47546645-47549145 GCF_947568905.1 Ostrea edulis
ATTTATATGAAGTCATGAAGTCTGGAATATATATGTTGAAACATTTTGTAAGTTTTATCCGTGTAAATGAATACAGTAAGTAACACCTTTATTAATAACACAATTTATATCAACATTTGAAGAATTTTCTCAGAAACAGATCTGCTAAATTGGTAGTTCTACGTGCGATAGAAGCAGAGAACACTAGCTGACACAGTATTTTGGTAGTTGGCAAGTTTTTTACTGAAAACAACACACGTAGAACTACTATTTTAGTATAGATTTGTTCCCGAGAAAATTCTCAAAATTTTATAAGTTGTGTGACAATTCATTATTCATAAAGGTGTTACTTACAATCATTAGAATTTTCCCTTGTGTTGCCTTTTGACATCCTTTTCAGTGTAATTGGATCATGTCAAAGTCGTGTGATTCACCGCTGTGGAAATGGTAGCAAATTTTAATGTTCTTCGTTTCCAATTTCTGTAGTTGCATTATACCAATACGTACCTGTATACATGTATATACGTTTTGTTATCGTAATTTTTCCTATCTGCAAAATTCCTCAAAAATGGACAACCACAGCAATACACGTTATATGGTATTTGATACCACAGAGGATCAGATCAAACTATAGGTATACAGTCTCCTACTCCTTGGGTACTCTTTAAGATTAATGCCATTTTTTCATTTTTAAGAACATAATAATGCTAAAAAATGTGAAAAACAGGGTAAAATAAGAGTGAAAGTGTACCATCTTGCTTGTAAGCTGTTTTATTGTGTACATGTACAGTATACTAGTATATTTGCTGTACAACACAGGTTGTTTTTTTTTCATTTGACAAGTGATTGTAGTACTTAGTCATTATATTCATGCAGAGATGACTTTTGGGTATTATTTGCTTTTAGATATAGAGAAGCCATTGCAGATTTTGATAATGCTGTTGAGAGACTACGGTCGGCCACCTTTATAGACTACACCCAGATAGGAATGGCATACAAACTGACACTGTCTGAGGTACAGAATACAGATTAGACTCCCTGAATAAAACAACTCTCAGTCATTTGTGTAAACCTGCTGAACATTATTTTGTGTAAAGTGTCTATGGAAGGACTCACTGTTTTATATGACAAGTGACCAGTTTTCCATCCCCAAAGTTTTTATCAACTTTGAAAGAATAAAATCTAAAAGCTATATATCTTTGACATGTGCCCTGATTGTAGTGTGCAAAAAATAACTTCAGCAGTGTGAATACGAGTTGTTCAGAGTACAAGTTGACTGGATGCCCTCTTGCTTACATATTTATTATTATGTGTATTATTATAATTAAGGTCTTCCGTCTCAACGGAAGCCCTTCTTGTTATTCTGTTGTTTCTTTTCCTCTTTTATTATTTTTCTTTTTCTACTGATTTTGTACACAATGGAATGAAACTTCATGCTTTTATTTTGCTTTTTTCGAAAACTACTTCCGGTCTTGAGTTACATTCGATTTACCATTTTTAAAATGACATTTTGTTCGGGCATTTCTTCATAAACGTTTTAGATTGAGTCTTGAAACTTTCAGGGATGATCGATCTCGACTAGCAGATGTAACATACGCATGTAATTTTTTCTGGTCGTCACTGGAAGTGAACAAAGAAAACATCAAATTTCAAATTATGCGTCTGAAACGAAACTTGCATGGTATAATTAGGTCTCTTTTGTAGTTTCAGAAAATGTGATACTTACCGGAAGTAAAAACAGTAACTTTCAGTTTATTAAGAAAAATGTTACAAAATTGGTCTTCCTTTGTCCCCATATATCTCACTTATAAAGTGTTTGATTTGATTTTCACATATATTATTCACATTATCTATCTCTAGAGTGACATCAAATATATTTTCAAAATTCACTTCTGTTCATGAGATATGTTGAATCAAAATTTTTTCGATTTTAAAAAGAGATTTTATCGAGGCGTTTTCTCATTAACGGTTAAAGATTTGATCTTGAAACTATCAGGGATGATATATCTTGACTTGTAGATGTGACATACGCATGTCATTTTTTCTGCCATCACTTCCGGTCATCACCAGAAGTGAACAAAGAAAACGTCAAATTTCAAAATTATACCTGCATGGTATGATAAGGTATCTTTTGTCGTTTCAGAAAATGTGATACTTACCAGAAGTTAAAACACAAACTTCTGGTTTATTGAGAAAAACTTTCAATTTAAAATTTTTTCTTTCTTTGTCTTCATATATCTCGCTTATATTTTATTGACATTATCCATCTCTAGAGTACCGCCATATTATTTTTTTCAATATACACTTCCGTTTGGGAGATATGTCCAATTTCCAATTTTTAAAAGAAATCCGGGCATCAAAAAAGTCCGGGCATTTTATCGAAAACAGTTGAAAATTATGTCTTGAAACATTCAGGAATATTAGATAGTGACTTGTAGATGTGACATACATGTTTCAATTTTGTTGCCGTCACTTCCGTCGTCCACCGGAAATAGCTTAAAAATGAGTGATTTTTAATTTT
>NC_079165.1:47554145-47574145 GCF_947568905.1 Ostrea edulis
CGTCAGGATGCAGAGGAATTTCTGATTGCTGTCAGTCAACAGGAAGATGATGAGACCACAAAAAGGAACTGTATCCAGGCACTACAAAAATTGCAGGTATCAAAGAAGTACTTTAAAAACAATTATGCATAATTGTTATTGTCCTTGTCATCCACAGCAACTATGTGCAGCAGTACTGCTTGTCTGTTTTAAGCATAGCAAATGTTTGTCGGACTGTACCTTAGGCCTAAAAAAATAATCTGTGTTTCTGATAACATCTTCAAAATAAGGGTTGGCAGGTTAGTATTTTTAGCTCTTCTGAGCCGAAGGCTCAAAGAGCTAATGCTATGGCCATTTGTGCGGTGTGCGTAAACTTTTTAGAAAAAGGGCTATAACTCAAGAACCCCTTGGCCAATTTTTTTCAAATTTGTTACAGGGTATCATTGGCCCAAGGGCTTTCATACATACTAAATACAGGGATGTGACCCTTTAACAAGGGGAGATAATCAGGAAAATACAAACAAAAGTAGTGGTTGCTAAAAAATCTTCTTCTCAAGAACCACTGGGCAGATTATCACCAAACTTACACATAAGGATGAGGATATGTTGTAGATTAAAAATTGTTCAAGGCATTACCCTGGGGCAAAGGGCGTGGTCTCAAGGTCACTTCAAAGTTGACCTAAATTTATATTTCCTTAAATCTTTGATATTTTAGTCATTATAAGGACTAGGATCATCAAATTTTGACAGTTGATGCATCTTAGGACCTTGTGTCAAGTTGTCTCAAAAGTAGGTCACGGTGACCTACTTTTTGAATTTTGCAGGTATTTATTTTAAAATTAATTTTGATGCATATCTTGGACACTTTGAAGCCTATGATCATCAAAACTTGTCAGTTGGTGGATCATGGGACCTAGAAATGCGTCAACTGAAAAATAGGTCACCCTGACCTACTTTCTGAATTTTATGGCTTATCATATATAGATATATTTTAAGTTGTTATTTCAAATACCGAGAGGTTTAGAATCATCAAATCTTGTAAGTTGATGCATCTTGAGGCCTTGAAACATATTTATAAAAAAGTAGGTCACAGTGACCTACTTTTTGAATTTTGCAGATATTCAAATTTCACATTTTCAATTTTAGATGCATATTTTGGGCACTGTAAAACCTAGGATCATCAAACTCTGTCAGTTGATGCATCTTCAAGTCTTCGGTTTGTGTCGACCAAAAAGTAGGTCACCGTGACCTACTTTTGGTATTTGACAGCTAAATTACTATATTTCAGACACTATTTGACCTACAATCATCAAACTTTGTCAGTTGATGCATCTTGAGTCTTCGGAGTGTATCGACCAAAAAGTAGGTCACTGTGACCTACTTTTGGCATTTGACAGTTATATTTATATATTTCATTCACTAATTGACCTACAATCATCAAACTCTGACAGTTGATGCATCTTGAGTCTACGGAGTGTGTCGACCAAAAAGTAGGTCACCTTGACCTACTTTTGGAATTTGACGGCTATATTTATATATTTCAGATACTATTTGACCTACAGTCATCAAACTTTGTCAGTTGATGGGTCTTGCATGTTCGAAGGGTTTCGACCAAAAAGTAGGTCACCTTGACCTACTTTTGGAATTGGACGGCTATATTTATATATTTTTCAGATACTATTTGACCTACAGTCATCAAACTTTGTCAGTTGTTGGGTCTTGCATGTTCGGAGTTCGCTGACCAAAAAGTAGGTCACCATGACCTACGATTGGAATTTGACAGCTATATTTCAATATTCAGATACTAATTGGCTTAAAATCATCAAACTTTGTCAGTTGATATTTCTTGGTTTCTCAAAATGTGTAAACCAAAAAGTAGGTCACATTGACCTACTTTTTTTGAATTCTTAGGATTTAACTAAAGATTTAGAATACTAAGAGGCTAAGAATAGAAATGGTGGGGTTGTACAATTTATCAGAAGAGCGATTCTAGGCCCTTGGGCCTCTTGTTTTCTTCTGAACTTCCTGAAACATTTCATCATGCAAACAGTTCCCATGTTCTTCTTCAAAGACGTCTGTCAAACTTTGACGGTGCTCCAAGCATTGAAGCACTTTTTAGCTTCTATGTGCTTAATTACATTTTGCAATTCCTCTGATTTTTGCCCCCGCTTTTACATTGTGACATGGGAGAGTCAAAGTGGATTCCATATTTAAAAATGGAAATTCAGCGATACTAGCTGGTGTCGCTGCTTTGCCTATCTTTTACAACTTTATTTTCCAAGATGTGAGGATTCAGTCATACCGACTTTGACACCGATTGGAATTTTGTGTATTTATGTGCTGATGTCATGTGCAAAGAAATCAAATGGCGGGGAGATGACCTAAGTCAGTGATGCTTCATTTGTTGGTGTTAGGGCTGTTTAAATGGAGATACATGTAACATCATATTAGCTATGATTAACTTGTGGATCATCTGAGTACTGAATTCTCATGTCTTGGAAGGTAGACTCACGAAATAAATTTGCAAAAGGTAGACAAACCAGCGACACCAGCTCTCTGACATTTCCACTTTTCAATATGGAGTCTGCTCTAAATCTCCTCTGCACATTTTACAATATAAAAGTGGTGGTAAGAGTTGGAGGAATTTCAAATGAATATTGAGCTGGTGATGGTCATGCTGTTTGTATTGTATAGTTTTTAGCCTCCATATCGGAAAGCCATAACAGTTCATTAAAACAGATGTCGAAACCCCTCAAAATTCTGTATTTTTTTCCTCTGCCAACCCATTAAAAAAAATAGGGTAAGGGGCTCAAAAATAGGGACGGGTTACTGGAATCACAAAATTTTCTAGGCCTGATTTATTGTCATTTATTAAGTTAACATGTTCAGTATATTGTATTGTAATTATTTGCAGGATTTGAAAAAAGGTGTACCAGCATTAAAGAGACGACTCTCTCTAAATAGTCAAAGTTGGTTTCATGGTCATTTATCAAGGCAGGAGGCAGAGACTATGCTACACAAAGAAGGCGATTTCCTTGTCAGAGAAAGTCTCAAGAAAAAGACAAATGAATTCCAGTATGTTCTGTCGGTTCTATGGCAGGGCTGTAGACACATTCTCATTTTGCAAGATGAAGAGGTAAGACAGCACATGAAGTAGGTGTGTATGAGCATGTTTCCCTGATAGGCTCATTGCAGGTTGTATAAGAAGCATTTTGTCATGTACATTAGGTTTAAGGATATACATTCCACACTGACAGTATTTTCAATTACTCTGTAAGTTTGAGACAGGTTTAGACGAGTTCAGATGCAATAGTACTTACATTAAATATCGAAAGAATGTTTTCCTACTTTTGCCATAGCGCATAGCAATGAATTGTACAGATGAGTGATAGGAATCTTTGTGTAAAATTCAAAATTATTCAGATGAAGGGCTACATCCCTTTCCAAGAGATAATATTTTAAAAAGTGAAAATAAAATGGGTGTCTTAAAAATTTAAATCTAAATTCTTTAGAACCACCTGTCCCTAAATCACAAAATTTATTCAGTATATTTCTTATATAACTTTTAAAATCATAACCAGTGGGGGACCAAAAAGTGATAACTTCAATATGAGAAATAAAAGTATTGAAATCTTCAGTTAAGTAATAGAGCTATTTGTGTAATTAATGTTTAGAAGTGTTGTAATTAATTGAATGTGGTGTTTTCTACTGGGCACAAGATAGGAGTTTGTGCAGTCATGCAATTTTCCACCCCCATCCTCATATTTTTGTCTCTGGTTCCATGATTGTTTAATGCATATTCATACAATAAATGACATTACACATCTGTATGATTGTATATGGTAACATCAGTGTATTATTTTGGCAGGAATATGAGCAATAGAATGCTGGAAAAACAAGCAAACTTAGTGCCTTTAGTTTCGTATTTTGTTTAACGCTTGGTGTTAGGTTTTAAGTCACTCTTGTGTTTTTCTTCTTGACAAATAAAACATTGTAAATACATAGTGTACTATATAATTAATTGGAATGAATAAGAAAACTGAGTATATAATAATATCTGCCAATTTGTGTTGTTCCAGCACATTTCACATTTGCTCTGTCTGGTCTTTCCGAGAATATTAATTTCTGTAGTTAGAATCTGATCAAGAATAACTATTAAGGAGGGGAAGGGGGCATGAGGTGGATATTAATTATAAGGGCCCTGGCTTAGGGCGGATGCCCTATAGTAATCACTCTGCCTGTTCTTCCATAAGCACTTTCTATGACATGCGATAACTTTAAGTTTCTTTGGGAAGGTTTTCATAAATTTTATACATAATATACTGATAAAAAAGAAAAGAAATGCATAGTACAATTTCATTTTCATTTTAAGACAGGAGAAATACTTAATAACTGATTTATTGATCACATAAAATGATTTAAACCCTGAGTTAATAATCAAAGTATCACAACCACTAATGATAATCAATCATTAACAATTCAAGGTCACCTAAGTTCAATATCTAGGCCCCCATGAGCACCAGTGACTGCCAGACAACGCTTTTCCATGGATGCATTTAAACCTCTAAGACAGTCTAGGGATGTTGTTCCTCTCTAACTGCAGAGCTTCAGCCAGTTGTTGCAGAGTTTGAGTATTTGGCAGATGGATCTATCCAGTTCGTCCCATGCATGTTTGATAGGGTTCAAATGTAGTGATTTGGATAGCCAAAGAAGAATATGGATATTGTGTCTTTGCAGAACATCATGAGTTAGATGAGCAGTATGTGCATGTCCGGCACCTCTGACCGACTCAGACTAGTAAAAGCTTGGTCCAGTCTTGTTTATTTTGTGTCAAGGTAGCCCAACTGGTTGTGTCAAAATATCGTGTTTAATTATAAAACTAAACTATATAAAATTGAAATTTCTTAGGTTCACAGTAAGTTTTTAATCAACAGTATTTATTGTTTCATTTTCAATATATAGATCCAGAGTTATCCTTCCTGTCATGCTCTTTAATGTACTATGTCCTCTGGTGGCATATTGAAAGTAATTTTCCTTACGACAACATCATCGGTAACCCATGGCCAGTCAGGCCATCTCTTACTTCCCTTGGGACACAATGCCGAAAAATTTGCTTGGAAGTGTGTCTGAACTGTGCGTACTGATTGGTAAGAGATGCCGATGTACGTCGACTGCTGTTCAGTATATATTTAGTAAACAAATATCAGTTTCCTTGTCTGATCGAATATAATTAAATTGATAGATATAGTATATTGATATATTAGTTTTTACATCTTTATCAATATCTACTGATTACACTGACGATGTCGCTATTAGACTGTGGACCAAAGTTTGATTTCTCTGGCAGAGGCAAAGGGGAGATAAGAATACATCAAAAGGCAGAGTATGTTTTAATGCAGGGTCGCATTGAAAGACTAGTTTTATGCTATTTTCTGTATTCTTGGATGAATAAAGGTCATTATTAAATGAAGGAAAAAGAATATGTGCAACAGTCAGAATGAATACAACACAAATCATTTTCATATGGTAGACATGTTTTATACTGAAAATCATCTCAAATTTCTCATTCTGATGACAGAATAACTTTCATAATGATTATTCAATACATAGTATGTTATTTATGATACCGAGAGATAAATAAATGCATGTGATATAAAAGAGGTCAGGTATAGTGATGTTGAGCTCGAGATCAGGTCTAGTAAATTTTAAGCTACTGGTCCAACTGGTCTAGTTCCAGGGTGTCATTAAGTCTCTATTTATTCCTATAAACTGGTCTAGTTCCAGGGTGTCATTAAGTCTCTATTTATTCCTATAAACTGGTCTAGTTCCAGGGTGTCATTAAGTCTCTATTTATTCCTATAAACTGGTCTAGTTCCAGGGTGTCATTAAGTCTCTATTTATTCCTATAAACTGGTCTAGTTCCAGGGTGTCATTAAGTCCCTATTTATTCCTATAAACTGGTCTAGTTCCAGGGTGTCATTAAGTCCCTATTTATTCCTATAAACTGGTCTAGTTCCAGGGTGTCATTAAGTCTCTATTTATTCCTATAAACTTGAAGGTTCCTATATTTTCCCTATAAGTCATTATAATCCCTATAAAGCCCTATATATCCCAAAAAAATATGACATTTCTATTTTCAAAAATTATTTTTAAAAAGGGGGGGGGGGCCAAAAATCCAGGAACTGATGCTAGATTGATATTTAATTAGATTGTTATGAAGAGAATAACTATGATGATTGTATAAAAACTGTCTATTGGATGGAAAACTGTTCACATCTGAAAGGATTTTGTCGAGTGGTTAGAGCATCACGCTCAAAATCGCACGGCCTCTCACCATTGTCGGCGCAAGTTCGAATCCCACTCACGCCGGTAAGTGAGAAAGTTTCCCAGTTTACTTTCAGAAGGTCGGTGGTCTCTTCCCAGGTACATTGTACTTGGGTTCTCTCTTCCACCAATAACAACTGGGCACCACCAGATAACTGAAAAATTGTTGAGTGTGGCGGAAAACATCAATTAATCAATCTTTGTTTATGTTTAATATTATTTCTTCTCCAGTAAGATACTATGCTTGCTAGATTTTTATGCAGAAACAATGAACTTTTATACAAATTCTTTAATAAAAACCCGATTTATTCCTATAAATCTGCTGTAAAAATCCCTATATTTGCCCTATAATCTGCAAAAAAAATTCCTATAATCCAATATTTTTTAGACCAAAAGTGGCTCGACACCCTATAGTTCTTTTTATGAAGGGTGTTAAATAGCTTGTAAACACTTCTCCTCCTATATGGCTTATGGGTTTCGTACAATACTTCATTATCATTTAATTATGTTCACATCGTTCTGGCCCAAGGATGTAATATTTCCCTTCAATTTGCAGTGGATCAAAGAGGAGTGGAAGGTATAAAATAGCTTGCATTGCTTCTCCATTATGGTGTATTGGGTAACCTTGAAACTTGATTTTACAGTGCTTTAATATGGAAAGTATAGGAAAATCAAAGAAATATAATGACACATTATTGTAAGTGTAAACATAATTAAGTTAAAAAAGATACATGTATTTCATGTGAAATACGAAAGCCCTACCATGAACCATTAAAAAGTTACGGTTAAAGTTTTCCAAAAAAGTAGGTAAAACCTGAATTTCTGTTCTTTTCCATGGAGCAAGGTCCTCTGGTGAGCAATGTGGTCTGTTGGCTTTTTGTTATTTGTAAACATGTTAATCTTTGTAGCTCAAATTTTATTTTACTCTGAAAGCAGTGTGGATGTACTTCTTCTTAAAAATGATCAAATTTGAAACAAGAGAAAATTCAATAAGACTTCTTTAAATGACAATTTTACTGACTAATCGGCTATTTTGAATTGCATATAACACTGTAGAGATGTTGGAAAGCATAGCTAGGTTTACAAGAACAATTATCGGTAATGATACTTACAGAGAAAAATATTACTGTTAATAAAAAAAGCATATATTTAATCATTGTTTCTCATATTCTTTTAGGGTTACTGGAAGTTTGAGAGTTATTCTTTTCCTTCCATACAAGAGTTAATAGAGTATCAACAAAGTAGTGGTAAACCGGTGACAAAACGCTCAAAGGCCTTACTAAAAAATTCCATTGGCCAGTCAATTGTACAAGCGGAGGTTTGTAATTTGGTGTTCTCATCTAGTTTTTTGTAAGCACATTGATTTATAGTGTAAATATATAATATATATTATGTTTAGTCTTTCATCAGTACAGAGACTTTTGGGGGCATTTGTGTTTTTACAACATGTCTTGTTTTATACTGCTGCTGAATATTTAGAACTTAGGTATGCAGAACAAGAAAATTCTTCTAGATTTCCATGCCCTTGGAGCTAGTGCTACTTTTAACTAATACTCAGATGACCGATGAGGCCTGTGGGCATCTTCTTTCAGTAGAATTTATATTTGTTTTTATAGCAGGCTCCAGAACTGTATGAGCTGCCAGATTCCTGTATATTTCATCCATCAAAAGAGCTATTAAAGAATGTAGATAGAAGAAATTATCTTGGTAAATCAAAGGTATGATTTAAATATTCACAAATGGGCCGAAATGGCATTCATTTTCATTTTTATTAATATAAATGTAACTGTATTGATTTATGATTCAGAGGGCATAATTGCACATATATTTGAAATCAACAAATTCATGTGTTGTCTGTAATACAGGTGGCAGATCAATGCATTAATAGAATTGAAATAAATTCTTTTGTAAAATGCTTTGCCTTTCCCTTAAAGGTGATTTCAGCCATGGGTCAAACTGTGCGCAGGAAACAGAGAAAATTTGCTAAAGGAGATGATGGAGAAGATGAGAATTTTGAGAGACCTGATCAAGACAGTGTGCATATTTCAGAGAACTTGCTGCCAAGACCCAGGCCAAACAGAAATCCACCAAAATCCCCACTCACAAAGGCAAAACGTCAGTCTGAGTTTTCAAACAAATCTTCCTCTAGTCGGAGTTCAGCAGACTCTGTACAGACATTTTATTCTCGGCGACCACCCCCAGCTTTGCCCCGAACTCTCAGCAGATCGATGGAGGATTTGAGTATTCAGAATGATTTGGCTGAATATGAATCGGAACCTTTCATTCATGCTAGGCCAGTAATACCTCCAAGGGGCAGAATGTCTGCTGATTTGGAACATATGTATGTTAACACAATGAATACCAGAAAACCAGTGGATAATACTTTCAACAGTGAACTGACTAGTGCTTTAAATAAACGGCTTAGCAAAGATAAATCTTATGGCTCAACATCAAGTCGGCCAGCAGCACCAGCAAGGCCTCCACCCCCTAGGAGAAACTGACAGCATCAACGATGAGATTGAAATATGCAGCATTTTTGTCTTCAAGTAAAGCATAAGGTGATATGCTTACTATGTTACTGTCTGAAATACATAATTTTCTGTTGATGACATTTTCCAGTCTCCCCAGGGCCCGGGCTTGATTTGTTTCCTTTGTACAAATGTCTATACATTATGTTCTCCATTTGTGAGCATGTCAATCTGATGTACGTTTGTAGAGAATCTTATAGGAATATGAGGGTAAAAAGAAAACTTTTACTTATTCTAAACAAAAATGTAAAATTTGAAATAAGTAATTTAAGAGATAATGAGATATGGCTGAATAAAAAGGTATATCTATCTGCATTGTTGGCAAACACATTAAATATGTAGATAATGTCTTTGCACACACTCAATTACATGAAAGTAAATAGTTTCATATTAAATATATCGCATTCAAATTGATATCAATGAAATCAGTGATATATACAACAGCAGGACATCATAAATGTCCACTGTCACTCTTCATCTGACCACTGTCATTTTTCATCTGACCACTGTCATTCTTCATCTGACCACTGTCGCTCTTCATCTGACTGTTAGCTCACCTAAACCGAAGGTTCAAGTGAGCTTTTCTGATCGCTTTTTGTCCGTCGTCTGTCTGTCTATTAAACTTTTCACATTTTCGACTTCTTCTCCAGAACCACTGGGCCAATTTCAACCTAACTTGGCCAAAAGCATCCTTGGGTGAAGGGCTTTCAAGTTTGTTCAAATGAAGGGCCATGTCCCTTTCAAAGGGGAGATAATCACAAAAATGCAAAAATAGGGTGGGGTCATTTAAAAATCTTCTCCTCAAGAACCACTGGGCCAGAAGAGCTGAAATTTACCTGAAAGCTTCCTGACATATTGTAGATTCAAATTTGTTCAAATCATGGCCCCCGGTGGTAGGATGGGGCCACAAGAGGGGATCAAAGTTTTACATACAAATATATAGGGAAAAACTTTAAAAATCTTCTTCTCAAGAACCACTACGCCAGAAAAGCTGAGATTTACTTGAAAGCTTCCTCCTGACATAATGCAGATTCAAGTTTGTTCAAATCATGGGCTCCGGGGGTTGGATGGGGCCACAATAGGGGATCAAAGTTTTACATACAAATATATAGGAAAAATCTTCTTCTCAAGAACTACTGAGCCAGAAAAGCTGATTTTTACATGAAAACTTTCTGACATAGTGCAGATTCAAGTTTGTTCAAATCATGGGCTCCGGGGGTTGGATGGGGCCACAATAGGGGATCAAAGTTTTACATACAAATATATAGGAAAAATCTTCTTCTCAAGAACTACTGAGCCAGAAAAGCTGATTTTTACATGAAAACTTTCTGACATAGTGCAGATTCAAGTTTGTTCAAATCATGGGCTCCGGGGGTTGGATGGGGCCACAATAGGGGATCAAAGTTTTACATACAAATATATAGGAAAAATCTTCTTCTCAAGAACTACTGAGCCAGAAAAGCTGATTTTTACATGGGGGGGGGGGGGGGTAGGATGGGGCCACAAGTGGGGGGGTCAAAGTTTTACATACAAATATAGGAAAAAGCTTTAAAAGTCTTCTTCTCAAGAACCATTGGGCCAAAGAAGTTGACATTTACATGAAAGCTTTCTGACATAGTGTAGATTCAAGTTTGCAAAGGGTAGTTTGGGCCATAATAGGGACTAAGGTTTTACATGCAAATATATATAGAAAGTCTTCAGATATGGGCCAAGGTGACTCAGGTGATCGATGTGGCCCATGGGCCTCTTGTTTAAATTGTAAACAACAGACAACTACATCATAGATATGGTGCACTACTTGAATTTCAGATAGGGAAACACTTTAATGGTAATAAACTAACGATAGAATCTACAATTTTTTTTAACTCCATTGTAAAGTTTGTTAAATGAACCCTACACTGTTGTCTGTATTTATAAAAAAATACTTTCCTGTGTTATTTTTACACCAAACTTGCACTGGTAAAATATCACATTTATTCAACGGGCATATTTTAGTATTTCACTGCTGCCAATGTAATAAAAGTGCTTATTGATCTCTGAATGTCTTATAGTCACTAAATGATTATTATATAAACAATATATCCAATATACATGGGATACCCCAGTGATAGTAATGAGATTATCTTCAGTGGCATTCAAATGGAAGACTTCTTAAAGAAATATTTTTTTTGTAAAAATGAATATTGTGTGTGTAGTAGTTTGTTTTGGGGATATGAATTCAGTGTAATGCTGGGGTACATACAATGAATATTGTGTGTGTTGTAGTTTGTTTTGGGGATATGAATTCAGTGTAATGCTGGGGTACATACAATGAATATTGTGTGTGTTGTAGTTTGTTTTGGGGATATGAATTCAGTGTAATGCTGGGGTACATACAATGAATATTGTGTGTTATAGTTTGTTTTGGGGGTATGAATTCAGTGTAATACTGGGGTATACATACAATTAGGAGTAAGCCAATTTTGTGTTTCTACTGATTTTTTATCCCCATAATACAACATGCCATACAGAAGATAAGATTTTTCATCAAGCTGAATGGTCTTATGTGTTTTGTAATTTTGTGTTGATGTATATTTTATCATTGGTATATTATATCTGTACAATATTTTTTTTGTAAGGTACACCCAGTTACACGAGAGATTGTATGTATTACTGCAGTTTGTGGACTGGCCTCATACATGTACCTTTCCTACTAATTGACAGGTCTTGATGAAAATTGCTGTGTGTACATGTAGTTTATATGTATTTACAAGATCATTCACCAATCATCTGTGAAATAAATCTTTAAACGTGACACTCTGTCATCCGTAGCAATCAGTGGTGTTCTTTAGATAATAAAATGCTTACTTTGGTTTGTTAAACAAGACATGAACGTTACAAACATTGCAGGTAAAAGTGCATAGCCTTCATTTAGAAAAACATTTTATTATCTATATTAATATTTTTCGGTATTTTTTTAAATACACATTGATACTACATGTATAAAGTGCATAGAATATAAATATTATTGATCTGTAACTTATTTATCTGCAACAGCTGGAAATCAACTAAACTTACTTGTCTCCATATATTTTGGTTATGATTTTTATATACAACTATGAAACTGGTGGTATAATTACAATGTGAATATTTCTATGATTTTTATATTTTTACCTAAATTAATGTTTGCTGATCTGTAACTTTAAAGTATATTACAAGAAATATAATTACCACATTTGCTAAAATCGCTCAATTTTTTTCACCATATGAAATTTTTGAATCTTTGTGGTGAAATTTTTGACTGGTGATTGTTAGGTCCGGTATATATTTTGTATGATGCATCAAACAACACTTGTTGACAGACTTGACGAACACCCCTTCATACACCAGACTCTGTCAGAACAGTTGGAAATTTCACCTTTATACATGTATTCTTTGCAATGTTACTACAGTGTAACTGTACTAATATTAATTATTGCCTGTATTGAAGATGTGGAAGACTTGAAGAAATCAATTTGTCCATCTGTCTGACTTTTAGTCAGGAGATCAAGATCAAGAACATAATGACTTCAAGATTGGGTGACTAGATAACTTCAGTACTTTTCTACTAATTAGTTGTCTGCCAACTGACTTCATATATATGTAAAGTATTTTTGTGACTGGAGAGAAGTTTGATGGATAGCATCAATATTAGTATAATAACGGTCAATACAACCTATCATTGGTTCAAATGCTGTCTGACGTGTTTCATACCGATTGATAAGCCGTTCTTGGCACACTGATTTTGACTGTGGATAACTCCATTTATCTGAACAGGATATAGGGCTCACGGCAGGTGTGACCGGTCGACAGGGGATGCTTACTCCTCCTAGGCACCTGATCCCACCTCTGGTGTGTCCAGGGGTCCGTGTTTGCCCAACTATCTATTTTGTATTGCTTGTAGGAGTTATGAGATTGATCACTGTATAATTCCAATGTTATTTATTACAATTGTTTTGATTGGACAATAATAAAGCTAAACGAGAATTTACACATCAATAAATTCAGAAGCACTATGCATTCATATGCGCCTGAAAACAAATAACATATAGTGCGGGGAAACTATTCAAATTTTTGAAATTGATAATATAGAGAACAAATTGGAATCAAAAGAATCAAACATTCTTTTTGAAGAATTTATCGATGTGTAAATTCTGGACATTTTACTCACAAACTTCACATAAAAGTGCTTCGCACTTTTATTAAGTTTGCGAGTAAAATGTCCAGAGTTTACACATCGATGAATTCTTCAAAAAGAATGTTTAATCCTATATTGTTATCTTCACCTTTCATTGAAAGAACAGAGGTTCAGTGATGGGAGGTTTTAGCTGGCATAAGTACGAATTACAAGAAAACGATCTTGCCATTGAACTTTACTTCTTTATATTCTTTGATCGAACTCGATATCAGTGTAGGTCTCTTTTTATGTGTACAGAATGTCAGATCATCTCTACAAAAGGTACATTTAGAATGTATGCCATGTTAATCTACAATGGTTTGTCACTCTGCAAATACATTTGTATGCAATATTTTACTTTGTAAACCATTTTTATTTTAGCAAATTTTTACAGTCGAGCTTCCATATTTGTATCCCAAATTTTTAAAAGACATGCAATTTGTCTACAATGACTTTTGGGTTTTATACATTATCTTTGTGCATTAAAAAACAAAATGAAAAATGCACATTTTGTACTGTATACAACTTACATGTAACTGGTGTATTAATTTTGCTATAGGAATTGATTTTGCTCAAATCTTTGTAATGTGCCAACTTGTATATATACATGTATATTTATACGTAATAATTTTTTTTTAATGGAATTGCACATTATGCATCAGTAACATCCATGTATGGGAATCGGGTGGTGAGTGATGAGTATAGAAAACGAAATCAGCCGTGGGTTCTAATGATACCTGTTCATCTGAGTGGTTTCGTCCCCATTTTATACAGGTTGAGGATTGTATAGTTGAGTGGTTTCACTCTGATTTATCTTTAGAATGAATCAAATCATGGACACATGATGTGGAATGGGTCAGTGTTTGCAATGACAAAATGCTGATGTCTGAAATTGGCTTCATTTTTGTTGGAGAAATTTTTCTAAAGTCTGATGTTTTTAAATGTAGCTACCGCATACTGTAATTATTGACTTTAAAAAAATTCAACTTATGCTTTCATAATGTAATAAAAAGTATGTTAATTTAAGAACAGCTGATATCAGTGGGTTTCTGTTTTGCTCCTCATTATATTCAGATAGACATAATAAAATGGAACACACAATTCACTATATTCAGACAAACTATACACTATAATATATACACCATCCTGAATCCGAAACCCTGTGGTATAACATCCTATGCACATGATCGTGCTCAAAAGCCGATGAACAAACCTTAATTAAGCATTTTCGTTTTAAAACTATCTCTGGGTCTCATTAAGATCTAAGGTGTTGCCTACAAAAGCAGTCGGGGTGTAAAGGGAGGTGGTGGGTTAAAAACTGTCTAAACGTTCATGCGGTGTACTCCGCCATCATCAGTCGAAAGTACAATATCCGAGTGAAGTCACAGAATACACAAATTAGCTCTTCTACTTTTTATATATGAAGCAAAAATTAAATTATCAGTGAAATTTATTCATTCATTGATTAAAATATTGTGAAGTTTATATACTTATGTTGAAATATTGTAACCATTTCCATCTGTAATATCATGTCTAGGCAAAGAATGTTTTAAAAACAAAAATAATGTTTATTGTCGCTTTAATTAAAGTGCTCGTCATTGATAAAAAAATATTGCACTGATCAATCAGCCCGACTCACAGTTGCTCTAGATAAACAGCCATTACTCACTGAATACGGACGAATCCACTCTGAGCGAACAAATGATGGTGGTGAAACCACACAGATTCCATATGACATACATGTAAATACAAAATATCAAATCAAAATTAATAAAATATCTTCCAATAATACTGGTGTATGTACAATGTTTTTATTAGTTCACAACAATCTAATTAAAATTAGCTGTTTTGAATCCGCTACCGCTTCTCAAGCGGTAGCGGATTCAAAACAGCTAATTTTAATTAGATCGAGTTCACAAGAGCTGAAAGTTCTGATGACATTTTGTCTTGCGTCCGTCTGTCAGACTGTCCGTAAAATTTTAACATTTTCGACTTCTCGAGAATTTCTTCAGAAATAATTTCAGACAAACTTGACACAAAGTATGCTTGGGTAAAGAGGATTCAAGTTTGTTCAAATGAAGTGTCATGCCATTTTTGAAGTGAAGATTAAGAATTAAGAGAAATTGTGGCATCGTTTAAATGTCTTCTCAAGAACCACTGAGCCAATTTCAAAGAAACTTGACACAAATTGTCCTTGGGTAAAGGGGATTCAAGATTCAAAGGGGAGATAATCAAGAAAATGCAGAAATAGGGTGGGGACATTAAAAATCTTCTCAAGAAGCACTGCATATGGGTTAGAAAAGTTGAAACGTACTTCATATTGTAGATTCAAGTTTGTTCGTATCATGGCCCCTGCGGGTAGGATGGGGCCACAATAGGGGGTAAAAGTTTTACATGGGGATCTGTATGATAAATCTTTTAACAAAAATTTTCTTCTCAAGAAGACTAGGACCATGCCTGGTTACTGATATTGATATGCAAACATTCGCAGGTAGTGTAGATTCAAGATTGTTCAAATTGTAGTCCCTAGGGGTAGGGTGAGGCCACAATAGCCTTAGGGGATCAATCTTTTAGATAGGAATATATAGGATAAATCTTTAAAAATCTTTGAAAGAACAACAGGGCCATAATTATATCCAAATGCAGATTCAAATTGTGGTCCCTGGGGTTGGGTGGTGCCACAATAAGGGATCAAAATTTTACATGGGAATATATAGGGAAACATCTTTAAAAATCTTCTCAAGATCAACAGGGCCCTGTTTAGTCACATTGATATGCAAGCATCCTCAAGTAGTGTAGATTTAAGTTTGATCAATTCAGGGGGCCCAGAAGTAGGGTGGGGCCATAATAGAAGATAAAAAAAAAGAGTCTTTTCAAAATTAGCAGAACCACACTGAATCATATCAAAATACAAATTTATTTGTATTCCTTGTAACAAGACCTTTCTCAAACTTAAGCCAGAGGTCGTTTGCACACTGTGTGCGGAGACGCAGAGGACTATGGGTAGTATGGACCTTTCTTTGGTATCAAAGTTTGTGACCTTGACCTTGGAGTTTGACGTACTTTTGAGAAAACATAACCTACAAGGCAACATATCATGAGGTAAGGTAAAATTTCATATTTAGTATGTAGATTCCTTATTACAAGAAAGGTTATTGATGCCATATGTGATCTTGTCCTTAAAGTTTGACCCAAATTTTAAAACTCTATCCAAAACTAGTGAATGTTGAGTGATACATCTTCATATTTCATGTATGCATTCCTTGTTACAAGACAGCTTTCTTTTGGCACCAAAACTGTTGACCTTGGATTTCGACCTACTTTTAAGGTAACCTAGGCAATATCCTCTGAATAGTTTAATTAAGGTATAGGTATTATATATTTTGTATTATCGCGGTAGGTCAGTGGTAGAGCGTTCGCTTCGTAACCGGGAGGTCGTGTGTTCGAGCCCCACTCGTGCCACAGCCGCGCCAATCCTAAGACTTTTATTGCAGAAGTGAGATTCATATCATGATATAACTTTAAAAACAGGTCGTGGCAGGCGTTGGCACGATAAAGAACCTTCACTACTACGGCCGTTAGCGCTAAGCATAGGTCTGGAATTTTACCTTCATCTGGTGATATCTCAGTAGGAGTGAAAAATTCTCGAAGGGACATCAATCAATCATACTATTTAATCTAATTCTTAAAAGTTTCGTTTCGTTTCCGTTCCGCGTTTTAGCAGAGAATGTGCTGCCCAATCTTTGTAATTAAAATTTTATTAAGATAAAACCAGGGACGATAAAATGATGAAACTGAATAAACTTGAATGAAATCTAAATAATTATACGTTCTTTCAACACACATACAAACATACATAATGCAGTCTTGTCTTGATATGGGAATAACGACGTTATTCTTATTACAAAAAGCTGAATTATATACATTTTTTTTATACACATTTGAATTTCGGAGTATCCAAGTTGCCAACTAACTCATAAAATTTGATTACATTAATTAGTGATATTTATTAATTTTGTAACAAGTGGACCTCCAGAAACAGGCACGTATTAACGATTTTTAAAGAGAGGGGGTAGAGTTGAAATCTTTTAACTATGGCACGCCAAATTCACAAAAATGAGCTAAACATAGTTTCACAGTTGATAAACTAGGTTTATCGACTGTAAACTATAATTTACGAACTGTAAACTATAGTTAACGATTCGTTAACTATAGTTTTCATCCGTAAACTATATTTAACGGTTGTAAACTATAGTTTACAAATGCTAATCCAAGTTTATCTGTCTTTAAATAAACGTTAACAATAGATTTTGCTGATAAATACAGATTCACATTTGTAAACTATAATTTACATTCGTTAACTATAGTTCACAATTGTTAATCCTAGTTTCACAAATTGTGATACTATATTTATCAGACTTGTAAACCGTAGTTTACAATCGTGAAACCGTATTTATCAGATAAACTATGTTTTGCAATCGCTAATGATTGTTTTCATTGTTAATTATAGTTTACGCTTGTGAAACATAGATTATCTGTTAACTATGGTTTACTGATGTGAAATATAGATTAACGTCGTTAACTATAGTTTACGGTCCGTAAACTATAGTCTACAGTCGATAAACCTAGTTTATCAACTGTGAAACTATGTTTAGCTCATTTTTGTGAATTTGGCGTGCCATATTTAACAAAAGGTACCCATAGCTCCAAATAGAAAAATACATTTTAGACCTGAGCATAGGCCTAAATTTTGCAGCCCTTCACCAGCAATAGTGACGTCTCCATATGAGTGAAATATTCTCGAGAGGGACGTTAAACGATATAAAATAAATTATGTACTACTGTCCACTCCCATGTGATCCACCCATTTTGATTTTCTTAGTTTAGAAGTTATCTCCCTCAAACTGTCACAGGGAGTGCGTTCGAGATTGCCGTTCTTGGTACGAGTACAAATTCCTGTCGATCCCAAACGCCGAGTACGAGTTCGAGGTGCAAAAACTCACACCACCTCTGTAAGTAGTGTGGTCGAAGAACAAAGAACACGTTCGTGAGCACATGTTCTCGTCGTTCGCGACCCTAAGAACAACGGGAACGGCGACCTCGAACGCGTCCGAGGTGAGCCGAATGAAGAAGTGTGGTCGTTGTCATGCAGAAGCGTCTTAATGGCGGAAGATTAAGTTCGGGAAAAGTTTTTCGAAAAATGACTTAGATAAAGCGCAGTTTTGTTTGACAATATTCTGAATCGCTTCACTATCTACGTGTATAAGGATATGCATACTAAATGACTATTTTATAAGAATTAGAGCGCAAATATTGCGTTTTTACGTGTACAAGAAGTCATAGTTTATTAAGTTATAAGGCCTGTACTTTTCATAATATTAAATGACATTGTGATTTTGAAAATCGCTAAAGTTTGCAAAATGAGTCATTCCAGCCCAAGAAGAGAACGAAGTAGATTTATGAAAAGGCACATATCAAAACATGCTGTGACCATTGACACTTCAAAAGCCAGGTCGAATGCTGATGTTGTTAAAATGTGCGTGAAAGAGCTAGGATTGATTGAGGTAATGATTTTTGCAAGAAATTAATTAAAAGAAATATGTATATACATATATTTGATGCTGAATATAAACCAAAATTTTAATTACTTTCTGAGCCATATATTGCAGTCCATGCACACTGGTCCAGCACAATACCTATTCTGTTATAGTTTTATCACAGGTCCAGCACTTATACTTAATTAAGGGTTATTTGGCATTGCAGGTAATTCTAATATTCGTCCATGTCTAGTCTGGTCTTCAATTCCAGGGTGGTCCTCACATCGATCACTACTTGTGGTAGTCTATTTCTGGTTAACCACACGTTCACTAAAGAATTTTTGATGGAGTAGGATTCTAGATCTGTCTTTTAACAACTTCATGGTGTAACCATGTTTCCTCTTAATGAATCAGTACTGGTAAATGTAACGAATACATTAGAGTCCATTATGATTCTCCTTGTTCAATTCTATTAAGTCAACTTTCAAGTGTCTGGGGCTTCAGCCATTCTTCATTAAGCTTAAATCTTTATCTAGCCACTCACCATTTTGGTTGTTCTTCTCTGTATTCTCTCAAGATGATTCATGTCTTTCTTATAGTGTAACTCACGATGCGTTGATAGAAAAACAACAACTGTTACAGCGTAAATCCTTGTTAAAAGTTCGTGTTTATATTTCATCCATGTAAGTCCATTAACTTGCACAGTTAATTGCATAATAAATAGTATAAATTGAAATGCCCAAAGTTATGGACTTTAGGCTTGATATTTATCAAATTCAAATCTGTAATCTTACTATAAATCAAAGCTTCTTTGGTGCAACCTGATGGCGAAATAGCTCCAACTATAACTAAAACTCAAACGTCTGAACACTTCAAACCCACTGGACAATATGAAAAAATCCAACCCTGGTCTAAATTCACATGACTATAAAAGGTGCCAAATGCTCACCAAACTTTTGGTGGGAAAAAATTAATTACATCAAATTGGAAATTAAATAAAATCAAAGCTGATTGCCATTGTTTTGGCGTACGATTTTAGTAGAACTTTATTATACAATCTTTTCAATTGCAAATTCAATTCTTTTTAATCATAAAATTTAAAAGTTATTTACAAAATTTTCACACTGCTACAATAGTATGGTGACCATGCTTATACACAATACTCTAAGTGTGGCTGTATGTATGTCTATAGAGGATCCTAAAACTTGGCATATCAATTTCGCTGAACGTTTTTTTAATTGATCTCATTATATTAGTTGCCTTCTGTACTGCTTTGATGCATTGTATAGATGGTTTAATCTCATTAGCTATCCATACACATATGTCTTTTTCTTCCATAACTTCTCTCTAATCTTTTATTGCTGTCTGTCATAGTATATGCAAATTTGTCTGTATTATTGCCAGTGTGCATACATTTGCATTTTCCTAGGTGGAATT
>NC_079165.1:47909145-48056645 GCF_947568905.1 Ostrea edulis
ATACTTTGTCCTCACAACTTCTCCTAAACCCTTTGGGGGATTTTAATTAATTTTTGTACAAAGAAAGACCACGATGAGGAGGTGTGCATACAGTCCAATGTTTTTAAATTAGTTACGGCTCTTGGACTTGGGTTTTTTCTTCAATTCAAAATATTTTGTCTTCGCAACTCCTCCTCTAAACCCTTTTGGGGATTTTGATGAAACTTAGTGCAAAGAAAGATCACAATGTGGGGATGTGCACATTACAAGGAAAATGCTGCACCACTATTTTTGAAGAAGCTAGGAGGAACCTTGGATTTAGAAATATTCAATGCAAGTACCTTGTCTTCGCAACTCCTCTTAAACCCATGGGGAATTTCAATGAAACTTAGTACAAAGGAATATCACAATGTGTAGATGTGCATATTACAAGGGGAATGCTGTCCCACTATTTTTGAAGGATTTACAGCCCTTGGGCTTACATTTATTTAATGCAAATTACATTTTTATTGCAATTCCGACGAAATCCTTTTGTGGATAATCCTTCCGTGGATTTTAATTTAACGGTGCTGTCAAACAAATGTTAAACAGCGATAATAAAGCCTGTGGCCTATTTACTCGTCAGTTATCTTTTGCAGCGGTATCCGAAATTTTAGTTCTTTTGATTGATTGAATATTGTTAAAGGGTGTCCCGTGTCAAGGATCACAACTCCCTTGGCACGCAAACGATCGTTTCCCTGATGTTCGAAAAAGAGTAGGGTCACTGAGGGCCGTCAGGGAAACTCAAACACCCACATAACTTATTTTTGTAATATTATGCATGACCATCTTAGACTATTATGAATAGTAGTTTGACTCCATTTAGCCCAAGTTCACACTGTAAATCAACAAAAGTATAAGGACTCGCTGGTCACTGTTCGTTATTTTCACCTTTTCACTATCTCCATGGCAACTATGTCATCTCTGCAATATTTTTGTTTATAGTGTCTCAACAACACTTTCCAAATATATATATGCATTTGATAGCATTGGTCTGATTTTATTATCACCATTTATTTCATATCTATAGTAGATGTAACTTGGGATATAGCTATCCGAATGAATTTCCACAGTACTACTCAGTTCTTGTTGCCATAGCAACAAGAAAAACTTTTTGAATGTGCTTTTCAGAAAGTTTACAATCTAACCTTACAGGAAATATATAATTTATTATAGGTAAATAAGACCAAAACTACAGAGAAAATTCATTAATATATGTTGCTAATTCACAAGAAACACACTGATTTCTCTGCCGTGTAAGGGGTTAAGCCCATGGGCATATAAAGAACGCTTGGACAAAGGCACTCTACGTTTTAAATATCTATAATAAAAAAAGTGTCTTCCTATTAAAAAAAAATATATATTCACAAGGTACATGTAAATCACGTCGCCGTCTTGGTTTTCTGTTTTACCGGCTGCATTTTCAGCGAAAAGTTCGATACATAGGATTATTAGAACCCTACCGTTTAGAAGCAACTCTGTCATGGTCTTATCTCTCGCACCGTCATGGAAATAGGGTCCATTTATCGACTATAATTAACCGTCAAGCATCGTCTACTGCTTCACAAATCCGCAAGGGGGACGGAAGTTGACAATTATGCAAATGAGAATTCCCTTGCTGAAGCGGGAGGAAAAGAGTGGCGCTGAATGCAGGGTAGTATATAGCCCTGTAAACAATAAAATTCGGATGGTTTGGGACAGACTGGCACGGACAGTTTAATAAATCTATCGCAATGCCAAACCAACATTGGAAATGCCTATCCCCCCCTCCCCCCACTTTTTTTTTTGCTTCGACTCCAACCCACCAAGTTTCGTCATCCATTGTGACAGCACTGAAAATTTACAGACAAACTGTATAAATGCCACTGTCAACGTTGAGAGTATGCCCACGTGTACGCATGTGTGGGTGTTAATTCAGTTATAGTGAACTTTTCTTGAATATTACGTATGGCATTTACTTTCAACTAATTTTAATATAATGAATAAATGATGTTATCATGTTTAACGTTAAAAAAAAATTAAAATATATACCAATTATTGAATAGATGTAGTGTTCTAGATCAATCACCTTGCTATCTAACATATTTATTGCCTAGATGTACATCGTGTTACTGTCCATTACATGTAACTATACATCACATTCTTTTAGAATGCAGTGATTTTACGCCCATACGAAATAGACTTTTTAATAATGTGCAATCAATGCAAGAACCTTTTACAAAAACTGACACTCATTTATTGGTGACGTCTCCATATGAGTGAAATATTCTCGAGTGTCCCACCAATATACAATCAATCATATACATGTACAATTTTTACAGAAAAAATTGAATACTTTTAAAATACAACTGTTTATATAACGAAATGATCTGTATTTTTACCTGTTTATGTATTTTTTAAGTTTTATGTCCGTCAAATGTCCCATCCTATAAAAAGTTAAAGGGTGTCCCGTGTCAAGGATCACAACCCCTTGGCACACAAAAGATCGTTTCCCTGATATTTGAAAAAGAGTAGGCTCACCGGGTGCCGTCAGGGAAACTCAAACACTCACAACCAAACACATTTCTATTAGTTAACCGCTATAAAATGGCTGAAATGTTGCCAAACCGAAATAAACCGTATTCAATCAATCATAGTTACTACTAATTGTAATATTAACTATTTTCAATTTCATCGACCAATGAAAAATCCCAAATTATGTCAACTTCCGTCCTCCCATTGCCGATCTGTCGCATTCGAGAAGCAGCAGACGATGTTTGACGGTTGATAATAGCCGATAAATGGACTTTATATTCAGGTCACCATGACAATGCAAGAGGCAAGACCTTGACAGAGTTGCTTCTAAACAGTAGGGGTCTAATAATCGTATTATATCGAACTTTTCTCCGAAAATTGTAAGCGATGCAGCTGGTAAAATAGAAAACCAAGATAGCTGCGTGATATACGTTGTGAATATTTTGTTTTAAGGAAGACATTTTTTTCTTAGATATTTAAAACGTCGAGTGCCTGTGCGTTTTGTGGTTTTGCTGACATCCATTTTCTCTTGTGTGCAAATGCAGGGCTAATAATAAATAACTGTTTTCAAATTCTTTATTAAACTCCAAAAATATAATACATATATTAGGAAAATGTTTTGCGTTGAAATCTTCAAACATGAAACAAATTGGGATTTAGAAAAAATAATAAATTACTAGTACACAAATCGTGTACAATCGTCGAGTTAATATTCATTCATGTTAATAAAGAACTATCCGGGGGATGTACTTTAGATACAACTCATGCGATGAATGTGGAAAAAATGTTATAAAAAATAATGAACTGTAAATCCCCTGAAGTTCCTCAAAGTAACAATATTTGAAATGTAGGTTATATAATGTGGGAAACGTACAATGTAAGATATGAAGTGATAAATAACAAAAGTTCTATCTCAACGGCTATTGTGAAATTTGAAAAGGTGTTATGATAAATTACTATAACAAGTGCAGTTTCATTTGAAAATGGAACTGTATTCTTGGTTTAGGTGGGAGGGGGGGGGGGTCAATAAGATTAAAATCATATGATAATTTTTATAAACAGTAAAACATGGAATTGTATTTTAGAAAGCTTATATCTGAAAATATTCGCGCTATAAAAATGCTTCTGACCATTAGTTTCACACATTCTTAGTCACAAATTAAACAACTTCTTTTTCTTGAACTAAATTACAAAACCCTTACAAAGATATAGGAATATATTTACAAAACAGTCACAAAGATGAATATTATTTACAAACTGTGACCCATTCGTTATATACACACGTCTGGCATACGACGTAACAACACCAATGAAATTTACAGTCGCAGCGTTCTGTCCGCCTCACTCTGAGTGTGTTATAGCCACGCCCACAACACAATGTTTCACAGTTGTCTGCCCCTGAACTTGTCTTATTGCAAAGTCTTCCAGAGGTTCCCGGTGAATCTACTTCAGGATTTGGGTCACAATAGTTCGGAGATTGTTCGTAGAAAAGAAGATCTGTTTTTCTGGTGTACTTTCTGATCTTCTTATAATGTGTTTTCACTTTGTTCAGTACGTCCACCTGAATTGATATGGTGATTACATTTAAAATCATATTTCTACATTGACATTTGGGAGAAAATATCAAACTTGCTTCGAAATTATCTCTTATCATAGAAGTACTTGTGCTTTAAAAATAACTAGGTAGACACAACATAATAAAGTTAACATCAACGCTAAAAACAAATCATTGATCAATGAAAGCTACATGGTGGATTTTATCATGCAAAACAATTTGAGTAGTAAACGTAGAACTTACACACATTCACATGTATACAAGTACAACAGAACCTGTCATGATATATATCCTGCATGTTTATTACCATATAGAAAACTATCTTGTAAGTTTAGAACTACATTTTAAAGCAAATACAATAGAAATATCATTTATTCATGTATCATGGGATTCAAAACGTTTTAATCGGCATATATATATATATATATATATATATATATATATATATATACATTTTCTAAAAGTAACTATAATTGCATGTAGATGACGTGCTTTTGAATTTTTTATTCAGTCTCTTTACTAAATTCAATGTCATCATCAATCACAACGAGTTCCATATATCACGGATTTTTATGTAAAAGTTCACTGGACAACAGAAAGCTTTCTTCTCGTTCAAGCAGGAAGTGTCATTTGGTGTACATTTCAGGAGGGAGACTTACAACAAAGAACATTTACCTTTACCTTTCTTGCTGACTTGTACTTCCTCTTTAAACGATTTCCAACCTCCTTAAAATCCGGTGTAGCTTTCCAACATGTCTGCATTTCGCAGCTGCCAGACATTCCATGACACTTGCACTTCCTGTTAACGTTTCTTATAACGGCCTAAATTTTCAAAAATTAATATTAAACATAAAAAATTCGACACCGTATCTGTAAACATGAAACGCTTTTTGGTATTTAACTAATTTGTGTATTTCGTGCAGTGCCGGAATCTTCTATATAAAATATGTTGTTTATTATTCAACCCAATTAGATATGTCTAATTTGTTAACTTTCCCTAGTGATTTTGACCGGAATATATATATATATATATATATATATATATATATATATATATATATATAATCCAAATAGAAAGAGTTGATATCACACAGTGAAAATAATTCAATAAAAAAGCAGGAAAATATACAGTTCCAAAATATATTTAAATCACTAGCGCTTTCTGGATTTTAACATCCATCCTCAGGTGAATACAAATTTATTAATTTGTATTCACCTGAGGATGGACAAATTTATTAATTTGTATTCACCTGAGGATGGATGTTTAAATCCAGAAAGCGCTAGTGATTTAAATATATTTTGGAACTGTATATTTTCCTGCTTTTTTATTTCCCTGCTTTTTTATTGAAATATATATATATAGGTGTTAGCATGATAAAGAACCCCCACTGCCATGAGTGCCACACACATGGGTCAAAGGTCAAACTTTGGGTTTCTACGTAAGTGAAAAAGTCTCGAATGGGACTTAAAGCAATACACGTGTACAAACATCAGGTAGTCGAACATTTGAGATACGTCGGTTGATACATTATGGTATTGTTCTTTGATCAATTATTTCCAGTTAAGGATGAATAATGCATCATCATAATGGCTGATTTCCTTTTGAAACTTGAATGAAAATATAGATACACACACACACACAGATTATATATATATATACACACACAGAAAATGTAGCTCAGTATGCTAACGTGTTGACTGCTGATTTGTTCATGTAAATCGAACGTTCGAGTCTAGCAGAGGTTTTAAAAAAATTTCAGATTACTTTTTACTATAACTGCAGTTTTAAACTTTTGAAACTTGAATTTCAAAATAATATTGTATATATTCTCCACTTTTCATCCACATCAAATTTCTCTGGTTGCTATTCTTCATTTGTGGGATTAGTGGTGATGCACCAGAGTGTGATGCTTATACATGTACGGAATAGTATCAATGCCATGCTATATAATTGAACGAAACTAGATCATTTTAGTTAACAGGCACCATTTTCATGAACATCTGTAAATAGGGTCAGATTCAGTAATTCGTTTTTTCGTCTTTGATTTTTTTTCCCCCGTCTTTTGATGCTATGAGTTTGTAAATTGTCATCTTCAATTAACTTTTATACCAAACAAGAATCATTCTTATTCCTGTAATACGGATGGAATTACCGGTATTTCCACTATGTTTCCTGTAATACGGATGGAATTACCAGTATTTCCACTATGGTATGATATCACTATTTACGCCCACTATAAAGGGATTCCAATTTTGAATAATCACTTGGCATTTTTACAAATGGGATAGCAATTTGAACGTCTATTTTGATTTAGATAATAATGTAATTCTTGCATTTGTTTAATGTCGTTTGGATAGAAATTGCACACTGTGAAATTAATGAGAGAATAATCTACAATCTTACTGTTTTAAAACTGTATATACTAGTATACAAAGGTCACTTTTTAATGTTTACCAGTCTCCCGGCTCTGTTGTTGTGTAGATTAATTTTAGCATGGATGTCTTTGGAACGTTTTTCTTTGGAATCCAAAAACTTCTTAGAAAATTGTTCCCCAAAATCCACATTATGGCTACATCCACCCCACTCCCACTTTCTGACTTTCCCTCGTCGACTCATGTCACAGCCACAGGACTTAAGTTTTCCCAGACTGCATGCTACTGCCACCTGGTGAACGACGCCTGCAGCGGAAATGGCGTAGGCAAACGCTGTTTCCCGGTAACCTGGAGTAAGGCGCATAATGTATATATACAACTAATTTTCTACCTTGCTTAAAGAAAGGAACGACATCCTTTTCAATGCACTTCACAGTAAAAAAAAAATTGTGATTTTTAAAAAGGAAAAATAAATTGGATATATATGTGTGTGTGTCGTCTTGTCGATTTTGTTGTGTTCGATGTTTAAAGTAACTTAGGTGTTGGTTAGTCAGTTCTCTATTTAAATTAAAATGAACTTTTACGACTAAGAAGTACCTTACTTTTATCCCCCAAATCAAAATCCATCTTTTTGCATTGACAAAGTTCGTTTTTGATGTATTTTTCATAACAAAAACTAACAGATTGATAATCCCTTTAAAGAGCATGTTTGAATATTGTGAGGTTTTTTGTTTTTTTTTTAACTTCGTTTAAAACGTGTTGGGAATTATCGGGCCTTCTGAATGTCCAGATATCGAACTGGACCGGTAAGTAGGCGGTAGATTATAGTGGTAATTTTGATACAAGAGACATTTTAGCATGTTCTCTGAAACAATCTAATATCTTAATCAAGATAAATGACCTTGTTTAGGCCTGAAAGATCAAACTCAGAAAGGATAAAAGGCCATGTTTTGCTGTTGTAAGCTTGGAGAAAAACGTAAACACAAAGCGGAAGAAACTCGAGACGAGCTACACCATTATCTCTTTTTCTCATCGCTCTGATAGATAGGCTATAAATTCTGAAATAATGAGAACCGCTAGAGATATGCACTAAGATACCTAAATATGATTTTCATTGACTGGGGATACGTCATTAAAACATGCACACGATAGCGGTTTATGTTATATTCAACAAACAACCGCTAGCTATTGATGTTTTTTTAAAACATGTATGAAAAGTTGTATTTATGAAAATCACATCAATCGCATTTTTGTTTTTATTGTCCATACTATTTTTGTTTTTCTGTAGTTGGTTGGTGTTGTATTGCGGGAACCGCTCGTCACCACTGCCGGTAAAGGTCTTCAAAATGTAACGCTTACGGCCTTTGAGCAGGGAGGGATCTTTATCATGCCACACCTGCTGTGACACGGGACCTCGGTTTTCGTGGTCTCATCCGAAGGATCGCCCCATTAAATTGCCTCTTACGACAAGCAAGGGGTACTGAGGACCTATTCTAACCCGGATCCCCACGGAACAATATTAAATCACAACTTAACTTAGTAAATAACTCTTCGTTTATAAAGTAAACACAATTCAACACATACATTATCTGATGTTAAAATTTGGGGTGTGATAATTATTATAAAGGCGCTATTAAAACGGGAATCGTCTTACTGAACACAAATATCGCCCAAAAGCTACCGCTTATACTCGTAGGCAGATTTAATAATATGCTTTTACGTTTGGTTGTTGCAGTTTGGGATTCCGACGCACCTGTGTCATTGTGGTCAAGCCTATTACCTGAGTTTTCCTGCAACACAAAACATCAAAGCGACCCCAACCAAATACTGACAAACTGTTATTACTAACAAGGCTAAATATGTCCCTAACGCGACGACAAACCGCGAATACATTGCAATAATTTTGATTCGCTGTAACAGAATACGGCAGCAGAACAAAGGTTTTCGAGTGTCTGCAAACAAACGCCTAGGATTTTTGCGTCTAAATTACATTTAATTGCATCACTATGAAAGAAATCAGTTTACAAAACGTTTACCTTGTTGAATGGACCCTAACCGTGTTTCTTTTGGCTATAATTTTACAGGTCTATACAATATTAGCTTTTTATAGGAAACATATACTTAGCATACCGCAGTGTATGGTTAAGACAGATTTACGACAGCTCTGTTGAGTAATATCCTTACGATATCTTTATTTTACGGAAATTATCTCTTTCATTGAAAACTAATCCTAAAGGTGCACATGATTTAAGACGCACCATACTGAAAAGACTCATAAGTTTTAAGATAATGAGCGTCTTATGTAAAATAAACTATGAAACACATGCATTTATTCGAATTCTCCCCGAATGTATCTGTATTGAGTAAATTGATCAGTATTGCTTTTTCAGCTGCCTTCATCATTAATTGCCATAAATTTTGAATTTATCGAAAAGGTGTGTCATATTTGAACAGTCGTGTAGTGAACGATATTTCTCTGAAACACCAGAAGTGCATGTATTTTCCAATAATTTAAAATAGGCAATGTACTCAAATAAAATCTGAATGCCTGATTTTGCACATATAACAATCTTATTTCAATATCATTACATCCTTCGCAAAGACAATGGAATGCGTTTGTTGGTACATGTATTATAGCAAGCTCAAGGTACACTCATGGACAGTTACATTCTATGCAAATATTTGATGACTTTATAAGTTTACCTCTTTTCAGCAGTGGACTTGCATGAGGGTTTTTGTTTTTCTTCTCCAACGATGAGCAATTCCACCTGTTGTCCTTGAGTTGGTTTTGGCATTCATGTACCCCTACCTGAATTCCCTGAATGGCGGATGCCGTGACGTCGGGGTACATGCTGCAAAGGCCGTACTGTCTCTGTGTGAGATCGGGGAAGGTCTTGCAGACTGTGTTGGGGTCTAGTTTGGGCTCATTTGGAGGTATATTCAGTCGTAAGATATCGTTACTCATCCCCCTTTATAAAATTCAATGATTCATATTGATGGGGGAATAAGTAACTGTGAACCAAGGTATTGTGAAATTCTTTAGTCAAAATAAGAAATGATGAACGACAACAATTTCTTTTTTTTTTTTTTTTTTTTTTGTCCGAAGAGGTATAATTATTCGATCAATGTCCAGCATCCTTTAAAATGGAGAATAAAATATTTGCTCGACTATGATTTAATCGATACTTAAGAAAATAACAGATTTTTGACGGATAGCAAAGTACATGTAGCTATAACTGGTAGGGATGGTAAAACATAAAATAACTGGTAGGGATAGTAAAACATAAAATAACTGGTAGGGATAGTAAAACATAAAATAACTGGTAGGGATAGTAAAACATAAAATAACTGGTAGGGATGGTAAAATATAAAATAACTGGTAGGGATAGTAAAACATAAAATAACTGGTAGGGATAGTAAAACATAAAATAACTGGTAGGGATAGTAAAACATAAAATAACTGGTAGGGATGGTAAAACATAAAATAACTGGTAGGGATGGTAAAATATAAAATAACTGGTAGGGATAGTAAAATATAAAATAACTGGTAGGGATGGTAAAATATAAAATAACTGGTAGGGATAGTAAAATATAAAATAACTGGTAGGGATAGTAAAACATAAAATAACTGGTAGGGATGGTAAAACATAAAAATAACTGGTAGGGATGGTAAACCATAAAATAACTGGTAAGGATGTTAAAACATAATTTATGAAAGCAGAAAATGTTCATTTGAGATGTTTCCAGGTGTACAAAATACAATATTAGATGCGACGCAGTTTATTTTATTTTTTTACGGAAAACGCATGCAAGACTCGAAAGGTTGAAACTGGGGTGGAATGTTGATCCGATATGGGTCGGACTAGTTGATTGACAATTCTCATACTCTTTTAAACTAAGACTTAGTCATGACGTTATAGGGCATTGAGGTTGAACCCCATCACCCAAGGGATCCTACTCTTCAGATTCCTATCGACATGGGGGGTTCCCACAGGTGCTCTTGTTAGGCCGCGGTTTTCCTTTGATATCAACCGTTTCAAAAATCCATTCAATAAAGTTCTTTTATTCCTTATACCCTCCTACTTTTCTGTCGAGCAAATAAATTACGAACTAATGAAAAACTATATAGAAAAGAAATTGCTGTAGATAAGTAAACAAACACCTATTCCCAAAGTTTGAGGGGATATAACTATTTTTGAAAGATCTATTGACGTCTCTTGTCCAGAGGCGAGAGTCTCCAAATTGTAACCTTATTTAGAGTAAACACAGAATCAAAGTAAATTAATCATTAAGATACACAAATGCTTTAATGTGGTTTAAGAAATTTGGACAAACTCGTGAATTTCACACCCCAATGTGAATGAAAAAATATAAAGAGAGTCCTGTCACTCACTGGTATTGCTTCGTTTGTTGGAAATGATAGATTTCACGGCCTTACAGATAAATACAACGTTGATCCCCATACCATAAACGCTAACAAACAGGGTATTTAACTGATTCAAACCTTCGTTTGATTGTAGATACAATTACCCCTCTCTTAAATTAACAAACCACAATGATACTTTTGCTGTAGACATATTAAAGAAATGTAATTATCTAAATTTTAGAAAATAGTTGATTCTTGAAACGTTTTTACTCTGACTCAATTCTTCACTGTGCTTGCCTTAGATTTATTTACCCTGTTATAACATTGGGTTGTGTTGACAGATATATTAGCTGTTTGTTTTCAAATTGCATTTAGACATGGTATGAAATCAATCCGTCATCTTTCAATATTTCATATTCACAGATTTCTGGGGGCAGTTCATAAAGATGCACGATATCAGCTAGCATGCCGGTGCATATTGATATCCTTGTCAGTTTTACATTTTTTGTAAACATGTGCAAAAATTCAAGATTATGATGTCGTGCAAATCTATGAAGAGTACATGTACATATATTTTCTTATTTTAGATAAATTTACTTATTTACCCAGCATGAATAAAATTTGTACAATACATGCACGAAATGCAATTTCAATTAAAAACAATTCCGTAAGTTGTGATAGCGATAACAAAGTCAGATATATATACATATATATATATATAAAGTATCAATGCATTTTAATTTCCGAAATTAAATAGAAAATGAAAATTGTTTACATACCTGACAACACTACTAGTGAATGTGAGGAATATCAACATATATAGCAACACCATGTCTTTGAAACACAATAATATTCGGCTTTTCTGGAATAAGAATATTCTCCATCGAACCCGTCGTTTAGTCTTGGAATGATTTGAAGTGTGTAGTAAGTTGTACTCTAAAGAAGTCTGTTCTTCCATTCAGAAATTCCACGCTTCCAGAAGAAACTTAATGCCACGTCCATAAGAAATTAAACGTTTGTGACGAGTAAGGATAATGAATGAAAAAGAACCGTAATTTGGTCAAGCCCATGACAAAGTGGATTATATTGTATGAATGCGTGGATGATTATCATGCCTCATCGAATTCCCAAATCCAAAAACAGAATTCGTCATCGATGTGGTCATCTGAAAAGAAAAAAAAATCGGAGCGAATGAAAAGGCACACCTCCACCGTGGCGTAAACCCACACACCGGTACCGCTGTGAGTTTATTCCAATGATATCAATGGTAACAGGATTTTATTATTCCAAGTTTTGCATTTACTTGTTTTTATATTCTTTGGCTATATAACATTCACATCTTAAGAACGTATTAGACTTATGTAGAAATAACAGGGATATCAATGATTTAAATTTCCCTTTCTGCCTCATAAATTTCAATTTTATACGTACACTTTTGATTCATATCTCGCAGGGTTTTTAACGTAGAATTTAATAAGGAAATCTAGAAAGACAGGAAAGGATTAAAAGGAGAAATTCACACGCATTATTCATAGATAAATTGTGATTTTGGCATTTTAACCTCATAGAACTTTTTCAAATGAGAAATCGATAACAAAGAAAATTTATTCACCTTTATGAACAAATTTATATAACATGAAAAGTTCGTATACTATTAACTATGATTTATCTGTTCGACGATCAATGTACAGTTCATAACTTTTATATCTAAAAATGACAGAAATTGTAGTTTTAAAATCTATTGGAACTGTGGTAAAACATCCCGTACATAAGTGAAATATAAAATTCAACCACATGTGCTTGTCAATCTTTAACTTATGACTTTTGTTACTATAATCAGAAAAGATAGAAGAGGATACTTGAAATGTTCTGAAAAAGATGTTAGAATAATTTCCAAAAGACCTTGAAGTCCCATGAAGATAGCAAGAAACATCAATTAACTCAAGTATTTTGTGCTTAGTTTCATCTAAAGACCACTTTCTTCTCTTCCAAACATATCATAAGGTCTAGAAATTCCAAAATGTTTATAAATTGGTTTTGAAATAGAAAGTCTGTGAAATCGAAAGATTTAAAACGTGTATGTATGTGGAAAACCTGGCAAAATATATCTTAAAAAGATCATTAAAAAGCTATTATTATCATGATTTCTATATGCCTGATATTACGTGTACGTTTAGGAAAAACGTAATCTTACACTGTACTATAAGTTTGAACTTTATTTATTTTACGAGGATTCAATGTCGCTGAAAAATTCAGGTTGTGAGGTCTTGTATATGTGCCATTTTAAAACTTCTTTCTTTCTTTTTTAAATATTTAATATTATTATTTTGATTATCATGTAAATATTTTTTTTTACAGAATTATGATGCATGCATTGACTTACCAGTGTCTTTAAGTCTTAAATATCATAGTTAGAAAAATCGCTCCTGATAAATGCTTCCAGGGAGGGAAGGGAAAGGCCAGATTTAAAGTTAGTCTTGCACGATTTAATCATCTGTTATTCCTCCTCCCTGTTCGTTACTAATGAGAAGCAAAGGAATCAAGTAGTCAGAGATTGAAAGGGGACGGGGGAAAGGTGGCAATTTCAAAGCGACTAATTATATTTGCGAAACAGAATCCCTGTTCATTCCCAAATTGACACATTTTCTGCTGGGGCCGTAATGATGTAAAAACTATATGTAGTGGAGAAAGTGCAAAGACAAAGAAATGAATTGGAAACGGATTTTGGATAATAATCGGATTCAAAGATGTCAGAATAGCAACATCCACAAAGAGTTGTCTCGAAAGCTACTCAGTCAGGTTGAGCATTAGCTGGATGACGTATTCCCTGTTCCTACATAGTCTGAGAACGCCAATTGTGACAGATACTTATTTCATCATCAATTTCTAAATTACCTAATTCTGCCGAGACCTGTTTGTTGTAATGTATTAAACTTCAACAAACGCAAGGTTCAAACTACATCCCCTCAAAGTTATAAGGATACAAAAAATCATCTTTACATTTTTTTTTTCCTGCAAGCTTGTATGGCGTAGATTGTAATCCCGATATGTTTACCATTAAAATACAAAACAAGGAGTACGCATCTATTTGATGAAACCTCAGAACGCGCGCATGTTGCAAGCACGTGCGTTGCGATGAAAGCTTTTCCCTCTTCTACTAGTTTGCATCTAATCACACACCAGCATTTTATGATATACTCTCTGCACCAACAAACGAACTTTTACTCATTTATTTCGTTTGATACCGTGCTACTGCAAACAAGAGAAAATAACAGTGAAACAGACACGGGGTGTGTTTTGAATGGCGCAGCGAAAATGATACAGCACGTTTTCCTAGCAGAATAACGTATGGCGCCTCCTGGAACATGGTGGCGATATTGTCATTACATTTTTGTATCATTTGAGTTGTCAGATCTTGAATAATAGTGACTTACAGATATTTTGTAATTCAAGTTAAACGTTAAGATTTCACACCGGGTCCTAGAGAAAAGACCACCTGGCGAAACTGATATATCTTAAACAAATCAAAAACAAAGACTAGGGGCCGGGTTTGGTGATGTTAACACACCACTTATTTACACCTTCTAGTTTTGAAACAATCTAAGTGATTTAAATGATGAGTTGTAATGATATACTATTGTCTCTTCATCTAACCTTTTTATTCAACTGTTAAAGATAACCACATACCAAAGGTTAAGATTTCAACATACCTAAAGTTAATGTCTTATTAATTAGAAAAATATTTCAGTCGCGATCTTAGTACAATACATTGTACAACCACGAACGCTTAAAATGCAGGAATTTTCTCCATGTTAAAAGAACAAAACAGAACCTTTTGCCTCAATGCACATTGTGATGTCGTAATGATGAAACAGTTTGACAACATACTTTTAAGATACAGCTTAAACGTGTATTTAATCCCATCAGAAAACCATTGGCATCATTACCTTGTTAGCAAAATGACAGGGTATTCTCATGTGTGAAATTTCTGCTCTGTTGAAGTTATTGACACTGCATATCTCCATGATGAATTCACAGAGAGATTAAATTGTGCCTGCATCTGATTTAAAACTTTTATTCAAAAAGAACACACGAGATCTTAGAACTACTAAACCACACGAAACGATAAGCATAACGATAGAGGTGAAAAGTGGGTGTGTATGTTTTGTGGTGACATTTGTTAAATCCACAATAAATGACAAATTTACAAAACATCTCGCAAAATTAACTTTGTGATCCTAAGTATTGATTTTGCTTTCCAGTTGAAAATGGACAATGTGAGATCGAAAATAATACTGACCCAACACAAAAAAAATCCACTGCAATACTGACAAAAGATCCACAATATTCTGCTACAAAACATCCACAACACTCTGCTACACTGACAAGAAATATCCACAATGCATTGCTACACTGACAAAAGATCCCCAATACTCTGCTACAGAAAATTCACGATACACTGCTCTACAAAAACCCACAAAAAGATCCACAATACTCTACTACACTGAAACAAGATCCACAATACACTGCTAAAAAGATCCAAAATACTCTGCTACACTGACAAAAAATATCCACAATACATTGCTACACTGACAAAAGATCCCCAATACTCTGCTACAGAAAATCCACAATACACTGCTCCACTGACAAAAGATCCACAATACTCTACCACACTGACACAAGATCCACAATACTCTGCTACACTGACAAAAAATATCCACAATACATTGCTACACTGACAAACGTTCCCCAATTCTCTGCTACAAAAGATCCCCAATAATCTGCTACAGAAAATCCACAATACACTGCTCTACTGACAAAAGATCCACAATACTCTGCTACAAAAGATCCACAATACTCTACTACACCGACAAAAGATCCACAATACATTTTTACACTGACAAAGATCCACAATACTGACAACAATACACTGCTACACTGACAAAGATCCACAGTACTCTACATTACTGACAACAATACACTGCTACACTGACAAAGATCCGCAGTACTCTACATTACTGACAACAATACACTGCTACACTGACAAAGATCCACAGTACTCTACATTACTGACAACAATACACTGCTACACTGACAAATATCCACAGTACTCTACATTACTGACAACAATACACTGCTACACTGACAAATATCCACAGTACTCTACATTACTGATAACAATACACTGCTACACTGACAAATATCCGCAATACTCTACATTACTGACAACAATACACTGCTACACTGACAAAAGATCCGCAGTACTCTACATTACTGAAAACAATACACTGCTACACTGACAAAAGATCCGCAGTACTCTACATTACTGACATCAATACACTGCTACACTGACAAAAGATCCGCAGTACTCTACATTACTGACAACAATACACTGCTACACTGACAAAAGATCCGCAGTACTCTACATTACTGACATCAATACACTGCTACACTGACAAAAGATCCGCAGTACTCTACATTACTGACATCAATACACTGCTACACTGACAAATATCCGCAATACTCTACATTACTGACAACAATACACTGCTACACTGACAAAAGATCCGCAGTACTACAGTACCGGGGCATGATCATGTTCCATTGTGAATTTAACCTTTATCAGTCACAGAATTTTGACCTTTCAGTTCACCAAGTATGTAGTGTCAATTTTATGTAGATCAAAAATTATTACTGGAGGTTAAAGTTAAGGCACATAAAGGTAAAAGTAGACCAAGAACATACTCCCTTTCCCCGATCTTTCTTCTCGGTTAGATAAAACTCAGCTCATTGTTTTATTGAAAATTTATGATCACATGATAAACAAATTAAACGTACGGACATAATATTCCGATGATGTGCAATGTAGACAAACCTGTGATAATCCCTTTATGTACCAAACTTGATCATAACATTACTATAGTTTATTATCATTGCATTAGACCATTTAACTCTCTAATGGGGATATGATGATGGTGATATATACATCGCATCTTTAATAATAAGTCTTGTATGACACATTAAATGGTAATTTCTGCAAATCATTTATTTTACATGTAATGTAAAATATTTTAAGAATAGGATTGGTCAATAGGCAATTCCTATGATTGTCCTCTCCATACAAGACAATGTATGTAGCACATACTCTCATGCTAGACTTGATATATTCCTTAAGTAATTACTTTAAACTACATTTCATTTGTAAAGTTTAGTATATGATTGGATATTAATTACTAGGGCTGGAGTAATTTACTGCGAATGAAAGAAATTTAAGTAAAGATTTCTGATATGAATTAATTTAGATATAATAAGATTAATTGAGAATCAAATTATATTCATTTTGTTATTAATTTATAACAATTAACAATAGTACTGATTAGTTTTAGTTGGGTTTTCTTTTGCCGAAACACCCCTTCACAAACTGCATTAAAGTCTCTAATCTCGAATCGGATCCCTTTTGTCAGTGCAATATTTTGGATTTTCTTTCTTTATCAACTTTTTCTCAAACACAAGTTCTTTTAGGTGATAAAACACAATCAATACTGTGCGTAAAGAATATGTTGTGTGTGAAAATAACGGACACCCGTAAAATTCACCTGGTGTACCCACAAAAAGGTCGGGTTCGGGCTTCTATTGAATATTATCGTGATGATCTCTGGATAAGAATGACTGTGAATCACCTTGCTCATCCCATTATCCGAAATAACGAAGCATTATAAAATCTGACTAAAGGACAAAAATGTTCCTCACATATTTATTTCAGTATCTTGTGTGGTCTTAATTATTGAAAAATGAAAATTAATTTTCCAGTGGTTTGCATCTACATTAGTCAGTAAAAAACTTATATGAATAATAGTCGAAATATATATATATTTTTAATTTGATCTTTATGATAAACAAACACCAAACAAACATGTTTTAATATAGTACATACATAGAGGAAAAGCAGTGTTTTTGAGAAAATGTACTATCCTCTGATGAATAAGATTTTAAAAAATTCCATAATCATACTCCTACTCCACATACATTGTTAACTACAATGTGGTGACATGCAAACTAAGGGAATTCCTCGATATCTTAATCAAAATTAACAGATGGTTTTCATTAGATGAGGCACTTGCACACTTTTGTAATAATTTAGGAATTTCGAGTGTCTATTTATTCATCGATCTTGCCTTCATGAATAAAATCGTTTTGTGCAAACGTTTTGTAGTTCTATTTTAGTATCCTTCGACCATAAGGTATTTATATATGATTTGCATTAGATATTTCAATCTCGAATTTCCTCATCGACTTGCACGAACCAATACAGGGATTTCCGAGCAACACACTCCATTGTGCAAGTGATTAGGGTACGAAGCAATTAGGGAAACACTTGATAGTTTTCTTTGAATCCGAGCAGGGTGATTCAATTCAACCAGGCAACGTAACCTTGTTGAATTGGTAAGTCGATATTGGGCAAAACTTGGATACCAGAACGCTGGGTAAAAAAGGTCATCGACATCCTCGTATTAGATTTATTAAAATTCGAAATCAGTATCAACAGAAATTTTCAGGTTTGTTTAAATAAAAAATTCCGGTGTCGGTTTCGTTTAGATCACAGGCATCTTTCTATTGACTATCACAACCCTCGTCTACTATTAGCCAACTCAACAGTAAGTTTACAAAGACAGACCTCTTCAATTAGCAGACAGGACAAAACATCAAAATTGATATTCCAAAATCACCTGGGAGGGTACAGTTAAGTTAGAAACTTTAGCCAGAGTGTTTGTCAAATTTTAGATGCTCGTTTTCTTTGTGAATCTAAGTAAATTTGTTCTTTGGCTTACTTGAATTTGATACCCAAGCCTGTCCAACACGAGGTCGTTTAAATGTTTTCCTTCAGTTTTAAGATATTTTGTATTTGATCTTTTTAACAGACTGCTGAAATAATGAACCTTTTGATTTTAGTACATACAATGAGGAAAAGCAGAGTTTTTGCATAGTGTAAACAAACGGCAAGCAATAATAGGACTCAATCAACTTTGCCTGATATTAAATTTGTCTTAAATAGGATCAAGATTGCTCCCCTAGTGATGAAGATAGGGTCTGTCTGACTGAAAAGCCAATAGTAAAGAATTTGTATTGGATTCTGCTATGATGCAACAAATCATCGTCTAGCGCAAGAAAATCTATTTTCATGTTCCTTATTACAGACTTTTAAACAATTATTCAACTCGTATTTTGTTGCCAAGAAATAGTAAAATGTATATACTAAAATATTCTGCTTCAGAGTAATACTTATAAACGAACCTTATCTTCATTGCGAAAGAATCCATTTTTTGTGAAATTTTATGAATGTTATCACAGATATAAGACAAATTCTTGCGGCTGAAATGACGGAAATAGGGGTTTTGTAGAATACAATATCATTGAAACATATCTGTATCATACGGAACTCTCATATCGCCATTGTACGCCATGACGTCATATCAAATGCAATAAAGAAGTAAGGAAAATAGAAAGGAATTTCACGTTTGGTTAGTAATAGTTCTTTAATTTAGATTAAGCCCATCTTTAAGTGCTTGCCAGTGATTCATTAATCTACGAAAACATCGTAAATTTCGAGTTGTAATTGTTTGGCCGTGATTGGTCAAACTTTATAGCTAGCTGAGTCGTCTGGATGCCGAGAACCATTGTCTGTTATCATTTTCTTCCCTAGTCACAAGGCTCCACCATATCCCGGCAGACTAGCTTTGACCTATATTCATTTAAGATCAAATATTTCCTTTCATTGTCTCTCAAATAGGATGTCGATGACCAATTGATGGTCAGTCAATGTTAATAACTGAATAAAAAATATGACCATGTTTTTTTTTCATATATAACCGTCCCATATATAAAGGTGCAGAGGGCTACTTCATAATATTCATTAAATAAAAGGTATCAGAACGCCTCCATCATAAAGTGACTAAATATCGAAGTAAAATTACCAGACGAATCATTTTTTGTGTTTAGAAACAACATTCTAATATAACGTGCATGTAATTCATAGACTTCTCTTCTACAAGATATATCATGTGGCACACATAATATTCCAAACTATCAAGCGTTAAATTTTGTCCACTAAGACATACATTTGTATACCTAAAATTGTCCAAAATGAGGAATTCAAAGTGTTTATGAAATAAATATACAAATATGAGGTTGGTCTTTACGGATTTAAAGATACAATGTCTTGTGGGTTTTACATATTGAAATACAACCTATTGGAGTTTTTTTTTAATCCAAGACCACTTAATTACGTCAACTGAAGAACAACAAAGACACTTCCTATTAAACAAAACGGTGAAATGCCTGTAAATATTTAAAAAGATAAACTCCCTCGTGAACCTACTATTTTTTAAATGAATAATCTACATGTAAATAGCGTTCACTGTGGGGCCCTTATCCACCCACTCCCCTTACTGTCTTCAAATTATTGCATCACACCATTTCGTTTATAGAAATACAGAATTGTTAACTCCTATCAAAGACGGAACATAACAAAAAGGTGCATGCTTTGATGTTTTGTATCAGCTAGCTGCGACTTGTAATCTTGTGTTCTTTAATATAAAAAAAACCATTAAAGGCAGAAACAATAAATAAATAATAAGACAAATCACCTACCTAGACGTGTGAATATGACCCATCTACTAAACCATCATCTAGTTTAATCCTAGGAGTGGGTTACGGTTTTCGCAAATGAAGACTTCTCTACTTTGTTGATAGATCACCTCTTTTTAGGGGTCAGGGTGCTCAAAATGCTTGTCGCAATCAATTGTACTCAGGGTAAAATGTAAATACAACGGACTCCCCTAAACGTTCCAGAGATCTTGTTTAGAATTATCCTTGATCCTCGGGACAACAAAGAGAGATCGTCACAAATTGAGGCGGGTAGTCGGCCTTATCATTTGTTTCAAAATCTTTCGACAAACACGGATCGGCCCCAAAAGCTTAAATTCTGTTTAAATATTGCAAATCCGGCGGTAAATTAGCACGGGTAGTTGTCAGTAAATTAGAAAAGAATTCAAATTACCCCGTATCTTTGTGAAGATAAGTGGGGTATTGGAAGAATGAGGGATTTCGACTGTCCGAGAGAGATTTGTGATATTGATGCGCTTTCCGCCGTCCTTTAAGACTTCGCTCCTTCATAATTCATTTATATAATTAAACATATACTTTCCGATAAATAAATGTTCCTTTTGTAAAAATTAGATTGTTATGCATACTTATTTTCAGTATTGTTCGTTTGATGCCCAATATTTGGGGCCCGATATAACTTCTTTATTGCCAATACAGATGGAAGATCAAAACGATCTTTAATTGCCTTTACCATAAAAATCTCATTGATTAAAAAACTAAAGTTTATTAACTTTGTTGTCTAATTCATCGAAAAATGCAGAAAAATATCTCTTTTGATTCTTAAACTGTACAAAAAAAATGTATGATTTTCGTATATTTTTCAACATCAAAAGCTTCCATTGTGTTACATGTACAATGGAAATTGTGTGCATATCCATATAAGTAAAAACATACGATTACAGAATGACAAAAAAGAATGTTCTCTAATTTTCACTTTTCCCACTGATATTGATATTTACATATTGAGTTATCTTTCTTTGCTCCTAGCTTGCTCTTGATTGCTATATATATATATATATATATATATATATATATATATATATATATATTATCTAAGATCTATATCAGCTCTATAATTGACACTAATTTCAAATTCATAAACAGTAAAACCGTTTTCAAAACTGGATTTTAAAAAGAATGCGATGTTCAACGTTACAAATGATCTCATTTGTATTCACACTTACATGCAAGTCCTATAGTTGCAAAGAGATTGTTATTTCGATGAAAAATAATATGAAAATAAATACTGCTTTACACTCTAGTAGTAGTTTAGTCATTGGAACCAAATGCTTACAAAATGTTTGAATAAATAAAAGTTATAATTTTTGCCCATGAATTACATCTTTGAATCGTTTTAAATCTTGTCTAGATATTATCTAATTAAGAAGAGGGATATACATTTGTAATGTAAATTACAAAAAAAGAATTAGAAGTCTATTATTTATAACGGCAGAAAATTTAATTTCATAAACTTTTATGGGCTATAAGTAAACAGGCCCACTCGGTTACTAAGATGAAATGAAGAGAATGAGAAATAATCAGCTCAGGCTTAAGGTTTATTTGAAGGCTTCTCATTTTCTCCTTTTTACCAAGAAAACCCTTAGTCTTGCAATTGTGAGCGGGAATTTATTTGCATCAAAGAAGAAACGTCTTGCGGTTGGGCGGTAAGTTTTCAGTTACTTCCATCAAATGCTACCGTGCTGTTGATTTAATTGATAATTTAGTTCATTGTAGGGGTATATCTTTGAAATTTTGGTGACCGAAAATCTACATAAAGATTTTGAAAGCACAACGTTGTGTTAGTAGTGGAAGAAATTCTACAAGTGTGAAGATTCTAGATGTTAATAAGGCAAATGTGGCGAAACAATTCCATGTCTTTTTTATCTTTCGCATTCGTTTTATTCATGTTAATGTCGGTATATTCACGTAACAGTGGTACGGGTCAATAAAATAATAGTTCTCACTTTGTATATATTTGAAATACCATACACTTATACAACTTTTATAACGTAAGTACAGTTATGAAATCGCATGCATTCTCTCGCGGGGATTTTTGCTGTTGTTGAGAAAATAGATGTCAAGGGTTACATTAAGATGTCAAAGGAGTTATGAGATTAATCACTGTTCGTTATCTTCGCCTTTCATTCAATTATAACAAATAACTTTACGCATACAACGCGAGGTTCCACAATGGTCAATGAACAAACATTAAATAATCTATAAGCAGAAACTTCTTCGAAATTTCACGTTTTAACTTTATTTTCAAAATGACATACCTCAATTGAACTATGATCTCGGATATGTTTTGACAAATTCTGCATTTAAAAATTCATATTTATATTCTGTGCCTAGCATGCCACAGCAAACAGCTGTTATAATCAATTATTTTTGCAAATTCCGAAGAACCTAATTGTAGGCCCATTGTGCTATGAGCTTCATGAAGTAAAAACCTATATAGTTTCTTTCTTTTTTTAATCTTTATGCTCATCAACGTTAAGGAATATTCGATCACAAAATCCTTTTTTCACTATAGAATATAGTTCTAATGAGTAGGGATTGATCAACAGGTATTGTGTTTTTATAAATGTATGTTTTCTAGTTATCAAGGCGCATTATCATAAATATATATTTGAATCAAAAGACATTGTTAAGTATCATAATTCAGAGAGAGACAGAGAGAGAGAGAGAGAGAGAGAAACAGACAGACAGACAGACAGAGACTGATCCTACAGTATAGAGTACATTTTACGTATACAACATTCTTTAGTGGCGATTTCACAAATTTCCTTATATAATTTATAAAGAGCAAGCATTTCATTAAAACACAAAACAAAATAAGGAATCAACAACATGACTACATTGTAACGCTAAGTTGTATGTTATTGCATTCATTTTAATTCATTTTAATCTATGAACTGTGGATAATGTAATAAAAAACCCCAGAATGAAAATATTTCAAATGACATTCACATTGTAGGCACATTGATGACTCTGTCAACTAATATTTGTAAATATCTGTATTTACGTTGCTACAACTGTTTCCTATATGTAATTGGCGGTATATGATATGTTTTCTAAAGCATTGCAAAGATATGTACAACCGTATAGGTTCTTAATTTGTAATAAACTGTTTTAATTCATTGAATTATTATGATGTTCAACGACCTATTTTCGTTTTATAATCAATTAAAATCTTAGCACATACATGTACCAGTCTGAACCATAAAATGAATTCAAATATTAGTATTGGAGACACTGTTGACGTGGTCTTGTTGATAATAAACGTTTGATGACATTGTATATGATCTATTAAGCGATATGAAGAAAGGATTAAAGCAATGAGGATACCGGGAATCAACAGAACATTAGCCGAATTGGCATGGACATATTCTGTGTAATTTGACTAATTATTTTATCCAAATGCAATATTTGAAATACTTGTAAGAAACTGATTCTTGTGGGATAATAGAGAAGTTCTAAATTGAGCATAAATTGGTTTGGCATATTCTTCTAGATAGTAATTGAAAACAATTTAATTTAAATGCTTTCATATATATAATCTGTTTAGAAGTTTGTTAATTTCTCTCTTTTTTGCGGAAACTTCCCAGGAGAAGTTACTCCATTAAAACCCCACAGAAACAACATATTAATGGTATTTAGAATTCATTGTAATTTCTAATCACATCAGAATACATTGAATTACCCACAAGTGGATAAAAAATTTCATTTGTACTTAACCGAGAAGATTCATTTCGCCAGTATCTGATAATGATTAACAACGCATAATTACATCAAAATTCCAACACCCAATTTCTTGGCAAAACGAATAGTAACCGACCTTGTGAAAACCAGGGTGAATTTATGATGTTTTGCAAGAAAACGATATGATTTAATGCACGAATAGTCTACATTGCAGAGTGGTTTAGGCACTCATTCGTAACCGGAAGGTCTAGGGTTGGATTCTCGATCCGGGTGCCGTGTCCATACCTGGAAGTACGTTTAAAATAAAGGTACATGTAGAGACTGTTCCTTCGCCAAGGCCCGGCATTAGAGACTCAGGTCTTTCGGATATGGCCTTCAAAACAGCGGGAAAAAGAAAAACAAAGAATCCTACAGCGGGTGTAGGAAAAACAAAGAAACCCTACTGCTACGAGCTCCATATGCGTGAATCAATATTTGTGGTACTAAACATACAGCAGGTGATATATATATATATATATATATATATATAAAGCACAGAAAATTTCACTTCATTTGGATACCCACTTCCGCCCCTACCCGTGGTTGAACTCACGACCTGCGGTACCAAATCTCCTAGCAGCGTGTAACCAACGCGTTAGACCGTTCGACCATCTAGGCAAGTCTAAAAAAAACTTGCTTTCGATGACGATGGAATTCTCACCACGCTGTCACACGCTACACGGTCATTGAGAATGGAAATGGAATACAGTTATTTAACGTACATTTTAAGAGGATCATACATGATACACATTGCATTCAAAGTATTTTATATATAAAGCACAGAAATAGCCATGAACTCCCAACAGAATCCTACAGCGGGTATAGGAAAAACTGAGAAACCCAACTGCTGCGAGCTCCATATGCGTGGATTTTAACATCCATCATCAGATGAATACAAATTATTAATTTGTATTCACCTGAGGATGGATGTTAAAATCCAGAAAGCGCTAGTGATTTAAATATATTTTGGAACTGTATATTTTCCTGCTTTTTTATTGAATTATTTTGACTGTGTGATATCAACTCTTTCTATTTGGATTATATATATATCCAAATTGTGTTTTTAAAAAAAATCACAGTGCCCGGTATAAAATATTAAAAGAAATAGAATAAACAGTACACAAAGTTAAAAATTTAACGCAAGCGCTTTATATATATATGTGTGTGTGTGTGTGTGTGTGTGTACCGAGTGGAAAAAAAACTAGTGTAAAATTATAGAATATGACGTAAAATAGATAGTGAAAAATCCTCGAATAAGACGTAAAATAACTAGTGAAAAATCCTAGAATAGGACGTAAAATAACTACTGAAAAATCCTATAATAGGACGTAAAATAATTAGTGAAAAATCTTTGAATATGACGTAAAATAGCTAGTGAAAAATCCTATGAATAGGTCGCAAAATAACTAGTGTAAAATCCTAGGGGAGGACGTAAAATAACCAGTGTAATATCCATGGGGAGGACGTAAAATAACTACTGAAAAATCATCGAATTGGACGTAAAATAACTACTGAAAAATCATCGAATTGGACGTAAAATAACTACTGAAAAATCATCGAATAGGACGTAAAATAACTGCTGAAAAATCCTCGAATAGGACATAAAATTACCAGTTAAAAATCCTAGAATATGACGTAAAATAACCAGTCAAAAATCCTAGAATGGAACATAAAATAATTGCTGAAAAATCCTCGAATAGGACGTAAAACAATTAGTGTAATATCTTTCGAATATGACGTAAATAACTAGTGAAAAATCCTCGAATAGCACATAAATAACTAGTGACAAATCTTCAAATAAGACGCAAAATAACTAGTGACACATCGTTGAATATGACGTGAAATAACTAATGATAAATCTTAAAATAGGACGTAAAATAACTAGTGAAACATCTTGGAATATGATGTGAAATAGCCAGTGAAAAGTGCTATAATACAACATAAAATAACTAAACAATGCATTATTTTTTACTTGAAAAGGGTAAAGAATACTTCATTGTTCAAAAAATCATAGTTTAACTGCAGGCATTTTTTTTATTTCTTTAACATCCCTCTACCTTTCTGGAAATTGATAAATACATGTACAAAACTCATAAACAGGCAACATAGCCTAATGAAATTCTGTACTGTCTTGTTGGGTCTTTAATTTATTTTCACGTAATTTGCCACATGCATCAGCTTCTATGTAATAAACATGTGTAAGGAATGTTGGAAAAAGAAATAAAAATCGCAAATTACAGATAATAGTATACAACAGTGGTGCACTGTAAATATTTCACCAACATATCGACCGCCACTTGAGCTGCAAATTCACAAACTTTTCGATTCGACCCGATATTAGCCATTCGATTCAGTTATTTTCTATTCAATTATTTAAATAATAACTTGGTTATTCAACATTTACTTTCAATCATAATCATCATCATACACAAACACTGCAGATAATATGAAGGCCACATTTTATTGAAATTTCAATCATCAATTTTTTTGGAAAGGAAAAATTTTAAACACCCTTGATAAGATTGAATTACATAAATTCCTTTAATTATCTATGTAATTTAGACTTGGAGAAACTTCTGGAAATTGTATATATATGATATCACAAATACAAATCTTCAAATCATAATATACTACAAGTTTGACTCTAGAAGATGTTTAAGGTAGTTAGCTCCTGAGCTTTTGAGCACAACTGCGCAGGATGCTACAAGTATTTATTGCCTCAATACTGATCTTTGATGCAAACATATTACACATCTATTACTGAACTCTATCCAGTTGAAAATTTTTGAGTCAATTCAAATTTTGAAAGGGTTTGGCAGGGACTAACTTTTGTGGCGGAATTGATTAATCAAAAAGTTCTAAATCTGCACGATATATCAGTTTCTGTTTCATCCTATATATCTTTTTTTTCAATACTCCTATACGTGTATTTCAGTTTTATGATACAAGTAGTTCAGACTTGGAACTAGTTCAAATATTGTAATTTATTATATAGCTAATAAATAGTCAAATATAAAATCTGCGTAAAATCTAGAGAATGTTAGCGTTCAATATCCTGAGAATTTAATGAACGCTAACTTTGCATTGCGTAAATTGTATGCGCCCGAAACATTCCGAGTATGAGCGTTCAATATTGACGTTACCGTAACGACGTAAACAAGCCAAAATGGCAGACGACGATCCTCCGAATCTGACAGAGCCGGTATTTGATATTTACTTAAGCAAAATGTTTTACTGTACATAAATTATGATGTCCCCATTTACAAAATCAGTTGGCTTCATGCATTAATGACGGATTAAATATTGAACAGTTAAGAAATGCATGCCGTTATTGCACACTGCCAATATTGATGAATTCTCGTCTATTTTGGAGTAGTTTGAGTGAAAAGGGATATAATTTAACAACTAAATACTTTAGCTATATAATAAAACGGTTATTGAACTTATATAGGTGAATATTGGTACTCGTTGGCTGTCAAAATGCATTCGCAAGCTCGTGCATTTTCACAGCCAACTCGTGCCAATATTCACCAATATAAGTTCAATAACCCTATATTATTAATTTTGTTGATTTTTAAATCAATTTACTGGAAATTTTGTATAAAAATCCAGTATTTTTGCCAATAAATTAAAATTTTGATCTCTAACCCCTACTTTTTAAAGTTCCATTTTAAATATGAAGACAATACCATGAAAATTGAGGTTGCATTATAACTGGGTTACGTGTCCCAGGGAATTCGTAGTTACTTTTAAATTAAAACTCTTGTTACAACTGAGCTATCGCAAGTATGTTCCTAAAACAAGTCCGCATTATTCGTTGGAGTATCAGATGTCTTACATTTATTCCAGATACCTACTTTCTTTTAAAAACCTTTTTGCAACTTTCTCTTTCTTCGACCTACACGACAACGATTCTCTGGCTGGTTTTTAAGCTTGGGCCATGTCTATCCAACAGAGGGTGATGGAAGTATGTTTGTAAGTACAATCCATCCTTCTGTATGAAAACATGGATGACCATTAAACTACTTATATTTTCTGCATACATGTATATGTTTGTTTGGGTTTTATTTAATCAAAGAATAATATCTTTTACTTATACATTTAATACAAAGAACAATTCAAATTTATTTATAGAAAATCAATCCCAATTGTATGATTGATGAGAACGGCTCACTACACATGTACAATGATAAACATAACTCAAATCTAGAATATTATCTTCCCATGCTATTTTGGTACATGTATTTTAAATTTACAATACTTTCTAATTTTTTTCGTTTCTAAATTTGAATCATCTCAAATGTTATGTTTCTGACTGTCCTGTGATCGCTCATCGTGTCCGCCCGTGTACTTCCATCAATAGTCGTTATCCACAAGTGGAATAACGAGTCATTTTCTTCTCAAAATCAGCGTTTTACTTTACGCTTTAACCTTCTTGTGGTTGGTTACTAAATCCTATTTCTGGTGCAAAAATAATGTCATCTGCGTGTTGCAAAAACAGTTGTTTTATTATTTTATACCTGTATCTTCAAATACAGGCCTTCACAATAAAAAGGGTTGCAAACTCTGTCACCCTCTATGTTCGTCTCGACAAAATATTTCCTCTGGAACATTCTAACATTTAGAATGGGTGACGTATGTATTTACTTCAGTCACTATATGGCATGAAACATTCACAAAGCGCAAAGCCTCCTGCTTACCAGGATGCTCTCTGTTAAAATATATATTCCTAGAAATTGGCGTTTGTTTCAGTTGTCATTATTAGACCTCTATTAATTTTTCTCTTTGTATACGTAATTCGATATTCTATACTGATTCCCTGAAAATCATCGTAAAATAAATGATTCCATATAAAAAGGTGCATCAGTTCGATGAACTGATACACACCTATAACGAACACCATGCTACTTCATTTTATCTTATGTGCTTAGGATGGAATCATGAATATCCATTACAAAATGGAATTGCATCACGAGTTAACTGGTCCCTGTATAAGAACCAGTTTACGGTAGCAAACGACAACAATCATGAAGAGTGGGTTCCGGTCTAAAACATTGTATTAATTTCAAGTTTTATTCTGGTTTTAATGATAAAACGGTTAAAGTATATCATTGAGGGAGTCAGCTAGATTCCAGCTCCATGAGAGCACTGATTCCTGAACAGATGCCAAAAACTTATGACCTTGGAACATCAGTTAACTTAGCTTAGTAAAGAAATTGATTTGGTCTCACTAAGATGAACTTGGAAGCAGCCTTTGTAACCCTGGAGCTCACGTTCAACTCCCCCTACATACATGTACATTTTTCTCAAGGAGGTCATTGAAGCATTTGTTTATTCTTTGGAAAATCCAGACCCGTGATACATATTCCCATAGATACTTATACTTAGCGAGAACAGTCTCACACTACACATCCAAAGTACCCGTAATCAACAACATAACACTTCTCTTTCCATTGTAAGGGGGTGTCATCTTCTTACAACATCTTCGGTATCACTGGTGAATTGTATTCCAGAAGTCTATCAAAAAGACTTAAATGGTTAACATTATGATTAGGTGTCCCCGCCATCAATCAATAGACTAAATGCTACCCGATCAACTGTTCTATTATATACTCTTGTTTAAGTAACTGAACCCGTAAAAGAGTTTTGAAATTCTTGATTTGCTCACAGCTTGTACAACTGTTTCACGTGGACTGTCACTAACGGTCCCGTGGGTATCCGGGTTAGAGTAGATCTTCAGTACCCCATGCCTGTTGTAAGAGGTGACTAAAGGGCGGGGGGGGGGGGCTGTGGATGAGACCACAAAAACCGGGCCCGTGTCGCAGCAGGTGAGACACGATAAAGATCCCTCCTGGCTCAAAGGCCCTAAGCGCCGAGCATAGGACTAAAGTCTGCAGTCCGTAACCGGTAATGGTGACATCTCCATATGAGTCAAAAATGCTTGGACGGGACGTTAAACTATAATTAATCAATCATTCTGTCACTAACGTTTTGATGTGTAACTCTTGGTCTTTTTCTTGGCAAAATAGACCTTGTTTTACGCGACTATGATATCTTTTAGACGGGAAGCTGTTCTAAGTGTTGAAGGTAGGCACAGAAGGGAAGCTTTTCTAAGTGTTGAAGGTAGGCATAGAGCCCTATGTACACGGTTCCTGTTTATTTTTCCTGGTAAGGAAACTATGTTTAAGAGCTATTTGAGATGTTCACCGCAACATTGTTAAAAGTTATGGTACTCTGCACATAGAACTGTATTACTTCTCTTTTCTCTTGGGAAACCAGTGTCGTCTTTTGAAGTTATGTCATGCAAAATACTTCCATATCCATAGCAAGGCATGCAAAATACTTTCATATCCATAGCAAGGCAATATCGTGAGGATCCAGGTTAAAATAGCTCCGCAGTACCCCTTGCTTGTCGTAATAGGTGACTAAATGGGGCGGTCCTTCAGATGAGACCACAAAAATCGAGGTCCCGTGTCATAGCAGGTGTGGCACGATTAAACCTCTCCCTTCTCAAAGGCCATAAGCGCTGAGCATAAGACTACATTTCGCAGCCCTTCACCGGCAATGGTGACGTATCCATATGAATGAAAAATTCTCAAGAGGGACGTTAAACTACGAAATCATAAAATGTGGCAAGACACACGATGGAATTGAGAGGCCTGGACTTGCACTGCTGTATCAGGAGCCACACAACAAAATAACCAATAACATCTACCAACTCATCTACTACAACCACCTTCAAAGGGAACACTGCATGGGTTAAAACCCTGTATTTCTCTATATTCTGTTATTTATCGCAGTTTGGTGCTCTATGCATAGCTCGTTACCTGTGTGCACTTGCGTTATAAGTGCTTTTGCTATAGGGATTCTGCTTGGTGTATACTCTTCTGTTTTATGGCGCACTTTTACACATGCCTTGAAGTAGCCCTTACAGCCAATCAATGAATGAGCCAGTATCATCATTTGAGCTCTTTGTTGTAGTGGCAGTGTTTAATGTTACGGCTCTGGTGTCGTGATTATTGGCCTAACTGAAGGTAATACTTTTAGCCTGTTTCAGAAGACAGTGCATTTGGTGGTTTGGACAAGTCTTTTTCATCTCGCATTTCAGCTTTATTATGTCGGTATACATTAATTCATAATCCAGGGTATGAAGTCTTGTATCATATATAGTTCATCATGGCTACCACACTGAAACTGGAATATTGCGTATATTGCACACGGTATCAGTACTAGTTTGGCTTGGGTACCCTTCTTATACGCCCAGTGAACTTTAGCATGAAAGGTGAAGATAACGAACAGTGATCAATCTCATAACTCCTATACAATACAAAATAGAAAGTTGGGCAAACACGGATTCCTGGACACACCAGAGGTGGGATCAGGTGCCTAGGGGGAGTGAGCATCCCCTGTCGACAAGTCACACCCGCCGTGAGCCCTATATCTTGATCATACACGTTTAGCGTTTACCATTGATTGATTGTATATTGTTTTAAACATCCCACTCGAGAATTTTTCACTCATATGGATACATCACCATCCCCGATGAAAGGCTGCGCAATTTAGGCCTATGCTTGGCGCTTACGGCCTTCGAGCAGGGAAGGATCTTTATCGTGACACGGAGCCTCGGTTTTTGCGGTCTTATCAAAAGGACCGCCCCATTCAGTCGTCTCTTACGACAAGTAAGGGGTACTGATGACCTATTCTAACCCGGATCCCCATGGGACGGGAAATGAAGAAGAAAATATGCAAATATTTCACATCGTACACCGTCACACGATGTCTGAAAGTTAAAATATCCCGAACATGTATCTTCTCCCTTTCATATGTCCCTGTTCTCATCCCTATCCAATTATTTCCAACCGTCTTCCATGCCCCCCTCCCCCCCCCCCCCCCCCCCCCCTCGAATTGCCATATTGACTAGTAACATACTCGAGTTAAATCCAATGTGAAAAGTTAGCATCTTCATTACTTATGAACATACTTCATTTTGTCAAAACTGTTTAAATTGACTTTTCAAAAATATATACTTACGTACCTGTTTCCTTGATGGAACCTATACTTGTTTACATACACTGTAGAAGAGTACGGGGATATTATATTATGATTCTCTTATTTTTGTAATATTAGAAATTTTGCAAATTTCTATTCAGGTTGATATGTCATGCACTTACACTTAAAATCATAAGCATTTCGACGTCAGTATATTTCTTATACAGATATATAACCACAAGCCGCAGGTGTGTGCTTTTAACATGCAAGGGTTCATTTTACGATTGTTATCTTGATTTATGAATTTCAATTATTTCAATTTATTTTTGAAGTCAATAAAAATAAAATTTACATGATGTGAAATACGAGGAGTGAGAACCACCAAAAATGAATTTTGCATATATAAATATTTGCTGTACATGGTGACTAAAGCCTGTCTGTTAAGATAGATATCTTCTTTTATTCATCAAACTTTTACTCTAATTTGAACAAAATAAGTTTATTTGAAAATTGTCATCCAGATATCACAATGGTCAGCTGAGCCCCCTTAATTAAGTTTAGACATTAATGATGATTCAGTAATAAGACACACTTTTTCATGGATATAACTATATGTATCAGTATATATGCCTTGGGATGCTTGCAGGCAATCTGTAGATCCCAAATGTAGTCTCCCTCTGGTCCAAGAGGTTCGTGGATCATTTTATCTGTACCTTATAGATGCTTGAGTATTATTTTGTCAAATTCTAGAAAGTTTTGAAGACGTTTTATTCTGTAAACTTTTAATTCCATATTTGTCCCGTATTCCAGGTATCTTTGATTAACCTTACTGGAATTTACACGTCTACTTGCATCATTCGCATTAATCTGCCGATAGAAGTAATTTTTTTTTTCTAAACAGTATATTTCCTTTAATATTCCTATGGCTCCATCGAAATCTCAGGCACCATCATTTTATTTTTTTTATCTGCAATCTGCATTATATGAGAAGGCTTCCAGGTAACTTTGGCCTTTTCTGGGTGAGTGGTTCTGGAGAAGAATATTTCAAAGATTTTCCTTACATATTTTTTATCTTAAACGTGTCCTCCGGGTGATCCTGGGAACATTATTTGAACATACTTTTGAATCAACACTACATGGAAATACTTTCAGATTAATTTGACAAATTGTAATCTTGTTCTTGACAAGAATATTTTCTGACATTTTCCTACACATGGGTTTCCAAAGCTCAGCAAGGATTGGTTGATTGATTGTATCTTGCTTAACGTCCCAAGTGAGACGTTAAGCAAAATACAATCAATCAATCCTTGCTGAGCTTTGGAAAACCATTGCACTAAATTGAATCTACATTAGATTCATGCTTTCATACTTTTAAAGTCTTCTTGGAGATAATGGTTCTTGGGAAGATATTTAATTCTTTACCGTATTACCACCATACCCTGATTATCCCCCGTTGGACTAAGCGTACCATTTGAAGAAACCCAATTCTTTTTACTCAAACATACTTTATGCCAATATTGATTAGAAAAAGTCAAGTAGTTCTTCAGATGAAAATCTGATAGAATTTACGACAGAGAGACAGACGCTGGATAAAGGTTAACCAGAAAAGTTCAATGGAATATCCGATTCATCATCGTAGAGTTGATATATATTCACTATTAGTAGTTTCCACAATGAACGCAACATTCGATACGCATAAGCTTGTTCTGCGTATGGTCTGATTTTAAATCGAGGCAAGCTACTGACAAACAAGTTGATGGTACAGGGGTTTCAACAGTCTCGATTAAAATCAGCATTTCGCAATTTTTATGGTCGTGATAACGATCTAGTTTGCCAATACAACCTATCAATGGGTCAAATGCTGTCTGACGTGTTTCATACCGATTGTTAGACCGTTCTTGGTACACTGATTTTGACTACTGATAACTCCGTTTACCTGGTCGGGATATAGGGCTCACGGCGGGTGTGACCGGTAGACAGGGGATGCTTACTCCTCCTAGGCACCTGATCCCACCTCTGGTGTATCCAGGGGTCCGTGTTTGCCCAACTATCTATTTTGTATTGCTTATAGGAGTTATGAGATTGATCACTGTTCGTTATCTTTACCTTTCATTAGAAAGATGGGGAATGAATTATTTATGCATATAATATGTTAGAACTCTGCATTACAAAATGTATGTCAAAATTAATCAAATTATAAACAGCTGTTACATGAACAAAACTTCTTCGAAAATGAATCTGTGGGACTTGGTTTCTTTTAATGATAGATATAATCTCTTTAAGAAGTATTAATCAAATGTATGCCATGCTGTGTCACCAGTTTCTACATGTACATGTAGTGTCGTATTTGATTGTCTTTCAAAGGCTCATCATTACAACTGTATTTTAAACGAATTTGGGTTTAATTCCATCCTCTGATCAGTCATCCAAGAACGTTATTTTGTTAAACACCACTTTGATTCCACGCACAAGTACTCTGAAGTTGATATCAAAAAGATGCTGGAGTTCCTCATTGACAATTTACGTAGTCTTTGGCGATCAGGTCCTCCAACAGTCTGTTGGAATTCCCATGGGTACACATAATTCTCCATTATTAGCTTACCTTTTTTTGTATTCTTATGACGCAGAATTTGCTCAAAAACTTCAAAATGAGAGGAAAAAATCTCTTGCAGTGGTCTTTATTTCGACATTTAATATATCGACGACGTTTATCTATCAACAATACTCATTTTCATTCACATGTCGATTCGATATATTCCAGTGGACAGTATTCCATATTTGCTTCATATTTGGGTATTCTGTCAACGGCAAACGAACTTTATGACAAACGAAATGACTTCAATTTCCCCTTCGTCAACTTCCTGTATTTCTGTACCAATATTCCACTCTCACCTGCATGAAAGGTGAAGATAACGAATAGTGATCAATCTCATAACTCCCACAAGGAATACAAAATAGAGACATGAGTAAATACGGACCCCTGGGATCCTATAACGAATTACTTTGCATATGGTTTTCATGTCCCTCAAATGATTTGAGCATGTTTTGCGAATGATCATTTTTAAAATCAAAATAATAGGAAAATACGTTGATACTACAGGGGTTTCAAAAGTTTTGTTAAAAGTCAACATTTTGTAAATTCTGTGGTCGTTATAATGATCTACTTGCATATAGTTGCTATCACTGGGCTGAAAGCTGCCTAACGTGTTTCATACCATTTGTTAGGTCCTTCTTTACAAACTGATTTTGACAACGGATTACTCCGTTTACCTGATCAAGATACAAGGCTCACGGCGGGTGTGACCGGTCAACAGAGGATCCTTCCTCCTAGACACCTGATTCCACCTCTGGTATATCCAGAGATCCGTGTTTCCCCTTCTCTTAATTTTGAGATTGATCACTGTTCGTTATCTCATCAGAAGACAATAAGATTCATAATGAATTAGGTTGGTATTTACTTATATTTACACTTCCAATGTTTTGCCTTTGATATCTTTTAAAAATTGTAAAGATTGCCATTTCCTTATGAACGCGAAACAATTGTAAATAATACGCGTATGAATCTTTATAAATATAGTAAGTATATTTTCCATGGCCGGGAATTCCGATATATATAAAAAAAAAAAAAAAAAAAAAAAAAAAAAAAATTAAATAACGCGTTTCACGGAGTATCGGCCTGAAGCGTCGCAGCTCATACCCTCATGTATTTTTTAATATGAAATTTATTCTGAATTAAATCATTAAAGTAACTACAGATTGTTTTTATGAAAAACAAATGTCTGCCCAGTTCCCCAAATTGGAAGTGCTCCAAAATGAAACCTCCTCCCCCTAATGCACTGCACAGTATGGAGGAGAAAGCATGAGTAGGAACATATAATAGACATTATGAACTCCCATAAGCCACATACATGAAGGAGAAGTGTTCGCAGACTATTTTACACCCTCCACCCCTCAAATTCACTATAACTTTAAGGAAAACAATTGGATCCTCCTGTCCCTGCAATATGCACATCTGCAAATGGCATTGAAGCATTTTACAAAATTTCAAGTCTATCGGATAAGCCACAAAAGGAGAAGCGTTCACAAGCTATTTTAACATATTCTTCCCCTCTTAGATCCACTATAACTTTCAGGAAAATGATTTGATTATCCTGCCCCGACAATATGCACATCTACAAATGGCAATGAAGCATTGTACAAAGTTTCAAATCTATCCGATAAGCCATACAGAAGGAGAAGTGTTCACAAGCTATTGTACATCCTCCACCCCTCTTAGATCCACTATAACTTTCAGGAAAATTATTTGATCCTCCTGTCCCACCAATATGCACATCTACAAATGGCAATGAAGCATTGTACAAAGTTTCAAGTCTATTCGACAAGCCATATAGGAGGAGATGCGTTCACAAGATTTTGCGACGGACAGACAGAAAGTACAAAAGCAATATGTCTCCCCCTGAAATAGGGGAAACATAATTACATATGTTTGTAGTGCTTTTTTGAAAATTTGATAACGATGCTTTTTTCATATTCTGCGATTCGGTGCAGTCAGCTATATTTTGATCATTTCTTAATCATAAACTTGAAATGACTACCCTTTTGAAGAAATTTTATCCAAGGAAATGTTTACCTTCTTCTAATTGGACTAATTAAAATTTACTCATTACTCTAAAGTAGAAAAATAGATTTTGACGAATTTGAATAGGGGTTATTTCTATTTTACATGCGTCTGGGCAAACATTTGTATACCGGTATAATAGATACATGTGAAGTATGGCTTATGATAAGTCAACGAAAACGTAGATACAGTTTAAAATGTAGACATGATTAATGACTTTCACGATTGTGGGGTATATAAGAATGACACATTTCTTGCATAAAACGATAAAATCGTCCGTCTAACTAAGCATGAAACAGTCTGATAGTGTAGTTACAGCGCACGTATTCTCATTAACTAATGAGAGATGGTACATGGTAAACCACTTCGTCCCATTTGGTCTCCCGAATCTTCTACAAAAATTGGAATGTTGTCTATCTTTAATGGTTTCAAATTCTTATATTAAACAACTATATATATTACTTGAAAAAAAAATACATATATCAGCCTTTCAAAATTTTATCACAAAAACTTGTTAATTTTTTGGCAATGCACACTGGCTCCCCTTGGTACCGTTAACCACACAAGTAATTAAAATCACAAATTAAATCAGTGATCTGGCCGCAAGCGAGCAATATACGCAGTAAACCATATTGACGGGGTTTTTTGCTCCGGAATTCGAAAGACATTATAATCCACTTGCATATCTTCACAGTATTTTACATCCTCATTTTATGCCAGAAGTTAAGATTTCCTCCACGATAAAGTTTATACTACTAATTACAATAACAGCGTCAAATAATGCCCAGGTAAGAGCGGAAGATGAATTCCGAAGTAGATTGATGTACCGATATCCAACTTCATTATGTTCGCTTCAGTGATTAGCTTTAAGAACACCGTGATCAATTCTCCCCTATTGGTATACCATGGAAGATTTATGAAAAATATGAAAGGTTAATAAGATTTCATCACCGAGAACACGAACCACACAAAAGTATTTACCAAATCCCCCAGTAAACCTCCGCTCAAAATATTTGAGATAAATGGCCTCAATAAAGCGCTAAATGCAATAGAAACGGCATTATTCCATGACGATTTTAAAATAACTATATTTGCAGTTTGACTGACAAGGATGATTAATGGAAGGCATTCAAATTCCCAGCTATCAGAAGGCTTTGCATCGTTTAGATATTGAAGTTATTTACTTGCATTTTCCCTCATATTTTTATTTCTTGGTTTTTTTTTAATGAAAATATGCACGTAAACTTGCAGTAAATAAAATTTGAACAGTTTTCAGTTTGTCTTTGCTCTGATAGCACACTTTAAAAGATCTAACGTTGGCCTAAAAGAGAAATGATATCAAGCCTGTGTCCATTGTATTCAGTCAAACAAATTACACTTAATTATATGTAAACATGTACATGCAGTTTTACGGATGAATACAATTTTCATCAAGACCTCAATTTGACATAGAGTACAGTTCGACATCGGTTACTTATTGTGTTAAATTACATTCATTTTAATTTGTTAGTCTTTGTTTTTGGAAAAGGAAAGACTATTTAACGGTTATAAGGATTTTTTAAGAATTGGGCTTCTATAAACTTTGAAATGAGTTAAAGTGAAATCTTATTATGACGTCTGTTATGAGTTCAAAGTGAGTTACGCTTCTTCCTTCATTGAATTTGCAGCTATGATTGTACCATGTCTCATAAATGTTAGTTGAAACACGAAAAAAGTAGTACATTCGTTTTGGTATGGTCGAAAAGAATTTGGGCGACAGCACTTATGATAAGACTTTTTTCAATCTGAGAAAAAGCACTGCTCTTTTTATTGACCACGTGTTGTTTGCATCCCTTTGAGATTTGTTTAACTGCAATGTATATGCTTCATGGAATGTATAATTATGTCAAAGACCATTGCTTCAGATTTCACCATAGACAGTGAGTCTCGAGTCTTTAACACAATGATTGCTATTTGTTGACGGTATGACGTATTTTGTTTCTTTTCTATTGTGACATCGACTCGGCCGAAGACCGAACTCATCACCAGTCCATCTTTAATTACGATTCATCAAATTACGGGTCCCGTGGAGATCCTGGGTTAGTACCCCTTGCTTGTCGTAAAAGGCGACTAAATGGGGCGGTCCTTCGGATGAGACCGCAAAACCCGAGGTCCCGTGTCACAGCAGGTGTGGCACGATAAAAATCCTTCCCTGCTCAAAGGCCATAAGCGCCGGGCATTTTGCAACCCTACACCGGCAATGTTGACGTCTTATCAGTAAAATATTCTCGAGAGGGACGTTAAACAATATTCAATCAATCATGAAAATATGGCATAAAATGTAATGGTATTATTAAATGAAGTCTGTAGCAATCGGTACTAGTGCTATCATGATACAGTAATGAGTCTTATAAAACAGCTTATGTGATAGACATTTTCTGTTCCTTTCAGGCACGTATAATGGTTTTTCATAGTGGTGGTGGGGGGGGCACCCGAAAGAGTAATAATTGGAAGTTGGGTAGGGGGGGGGGGGGGGCAGCCGAAAGAGTAATTGGAAGTTGGGTATAAAACAAAAACCTTGACAAGCAAAAAATGGGTTGTCATTCCTAAATCGTGATGGGTGACAACTGTATCACCCCCCCCCCCCCCCCGACTTTCTCTTTTCTAAATACTTCATTTGAGTAGTGAGACACCAGTATGTCGTGTGTAAGTTCAATCTAATTAAAATTAGATCTTCCATCCGCTCCCCAGTTTTCGATACGTCGCGTGGACGTATCGAAAACTGGGGAGCGGATGGAAGATCTAATTTTAATTAGATTGGTGTAAGTTGTAACTGTGTACAAGTCACAAAATTTGATATGCATAGATTTAAATCAAATGAAACGTATAAATATTATTGGCATGAATGAATAAAATGAAACACGCCTCATATTGATTTACGATAATTTATTTGTTTCCTGCATTACACCATCCTGTCTTACAGTACTCACGTCACTCTCATCTACAAGGAAATCATCTATCCTGAATATTATTTTCAGTCGATTTGCTGAATAAAAATGTATGTATCTTCATGCGAGAAAATAAGTGTGTCGCGCTCCACTGATTTTAAAAAGAAATGGTTTTAAGTACTAGTATTATTGTGTCTTAAAGCATCCAGAAAAATAATTCTATTTCTTGGAAATTTCATTTTGGGCAATGTTTATGTATGATTTTCAAATAAGTTTGAAGCTACAGCATTAGACTGTTGACTGGGCTTTAAGTGTGTGTTCATGATGGGAAATCAGAGATAAAACAATGTAGGGCCAGTCTGCCTTGTGAATTCCGCATAACAATACACTCTATAGTCAGCCTCACCACACGTTACAAATTATTGTGATGTTTTAAAATTTAGTTAATCACAAAGCAGTTCGTCTAAATAATGTAAGTAAATTTAGTACTTCATGAGATAATCTCGCTCTAGTGATGCGTGAAGATATAGCGCGAAATGCCAGTACTGGATCAATCTTGATAGGTACTTTGGTTACATATTACTAAGAAAGTTTGTGGTGTCTTTTCATTCTGATCATCACTGTTGTTGATGTTGTTGTAACTTGCCGATGAATCTTAGTTACTAGAATAAAAAGAACATGGAATCGTTTGGCAAACCTTATTCTAAGCATTTACGCCTCATTAATCAAAGCAAAATACCTGCTGTTTTAACAATAATATTTTGAATTTCTTTCGTATGAAATAACTTTCTAAGTTCTTATCGTTTCTCCAATGAATTCTTGATATCACTTGTTGTGTCTTCTGCAAAATTTCGGTCGGGTTCACTGTGTCATAAATGATGCACATTTGGCAACGGGGAAAATGTTTATAGTACATGTACATAGTGTCTTTAATGGACCTGTAAAATCTTCTCTTTTTTTAGGTACATGTAATTCCAAATTCTTGGTAAACTATCTGAAACGTAAGGTTCTAGTTACTTCGTTCATGAAACAACATTGAATAGAAACGCTTGAAGATTTTACAGGTCCATTAAAGACACTAATTTGTCTTGATATATATATATATATATATATATATATATATATATATATATATTATACAGGTCCATTAAAGACACTCATTTGTCCTGAAGAAGGGACGGGTCGTCCCGAAATTTTGACAATCTAGTTGTTCGTGTCGTTGGTCATTTTAGTGCTTTGTATAGAGAGAGAGAGAGAGAGAGGGAGAGAGAGAGCACATAAAATGACCAACGAAATAGAAAGGGAAACTAACACTACAAGTAAACCACAAAAGCTGAAAACAAACAAAACGTCTACTTATTAAAATTATTGAGTGTAATATGTGGCAATAGAAAAGTCTGTTCTAATCGAGCGTCAAGACTGAACTCAGTTGTAGTGTTAGTTTCCTTTTCAATTTAGTTTTCTTTTCTATGTAAATATTCTATCGTCCTGAGAAAGGGACAAGTCGTCCCGAAAATTTAACAGTTCACTGTTGTTCGTGTCGTTGGTCATTTTTAGTGCTTTTTATATCCTTATTTATTTGACCTCGTATCTACTATTAGATCCCAACACTTTTGATGTTGAGCGTTGTTGGATTTTAGTGCTTTATAAACACTTTGTAGAAATATTTCGACCGTGTTACCGGTCTTCTTCTGTCGTGTTTATCTCTCATAGCAACGTAACGCAAGACTACATACACGAAAGTACTATGACGTCACACTAAGTATTATGAAATTGGAAAGCAACATCAAAGTTGATATTGCGCGAAAAATACTTGAGAAAGGTAAGAGTCTAATAATAAAATAAACAATACTCATCCGACCTCGTGGACACATCCTAAATATGACTATGCGTCCAATTAAATATTTGGTAAGTAATGTAATTTTAGAAATGTTTGTTCACAATAGATATATATATATATATATATATATATATATATATATTGTGAACAATATGAATTCAAATAAAACATTCATATAAAAATGTGACAAATACAGTGTATCAATAAAAATGATTATATATATATATATATATCTTTTATTAATGCATTCATGATCATGATGGACTTGTAACATGACAACTGCATTGCTGTACATTGTTAATGTATCATGTACAGGCACAGATGATTTTATATATAGTTTTTGAAAAATAATTCCAATTTGAAGGAAAAGTACGCAATTAATTCGCTAAATTGAACAATCTGCTTTTGTTTAAGTGAAGGAATTACACCCTTTTCTCCGCCTCTTTGTATTACATAATCTCTATTGGAAAATTTGACTTAATTCGAGATTTTTCAGACGAGCCAATTTCTGTAACGAATGACCGCAATACCCCCTTCCCTCGAAACTAGTGTGAACATATATCAAACAACAAAAATGAGAAAAAGAACCTTCTTATATAACGAGAAGATCAAACGCAATGGGAAGCAAGGTGTTTCTAATTCTTAGTGAACTATCTGAAACGTAGGGTTCAAGTTTACTTCGTTCATGAAACAACACTGAATAGAAAAGATCAAAAGTGTCGCAAAATGTGCTCATGTCACCCTCAAATGTGTTTGATATTGACCGTAAATCTTCAATTTTAACGTTTGAAAAACACCACTGAGTCAGAAAATCTGGTTAGAATTAGTGGACATTTGGGTACTTATAAATGAAATTTTGGAGAAAGCATGTGCAGACCTCAAATGCAGGAGACAAAATTACAGGTAAGTTAAATACAACATGTAATTTGCTTTCACTCACAGTGTCTATTTCTATTCGTATATACATTGTATGAACGTTGTGTAACTCTACATAATACAGTATATTTGCAATTGATTTCCAGTTTTCGAGAACATACCGGTAGGTTTATCAAAGTTCTTGATACAATACACTACTCTAATTCCCATGTCGAAGCATTTCGTATGATTTGATTTGCTAAATCAAAGTACTGCGATGTAGTGACTTTTGCGATATTTGATTTATATGTAGTCATTATTAATGGCATTATCTATTAACGTGTAACTGTTTAACATTAAAGTTCAGCAATGATACAAAATCAGACATCGTATTTTTAGAATTATTATTACCAAATAGGAAGTCAGGCTGCAACGAGGCAGTAGTACTCTTATAACCTGATACTGCTAGAGCTGATAATAGTTTGAGTGCCCTGGAAATGTAATAAATGGTCGAGGCTTCCTTACAATCTCTACTGCTGTTTTATATTTTAAAGAAGACATTATAATAGTTATTCAATCATCTAAAGTGTACGCTGCATGTCATTATATTTCAGTTGAATCCTACCCAATGCAAGACCATGAGTGTGGATATCAAAGATACTAAGACTAATTTCACTATTGAAAGTTTTCATTTCTCTGGTAATTGTTGTTAATATGAAGAAAACCCTTTTTAACAACACTCAAATTCTTTGTAACGTTCCTGTTATATAGATGAGTATATGTGTACACATGCCAGTGTTTTTATTTATTCTCCCACGCCAGCGTAAGTGGCATACACCTCTGGAAACACTAACGTCGGTATGTACTTAATTATTCCAATAAGCCCAGACAGAAGAGGAGGTACCCCCGCACAACCTTTTAGAGGTCACTTGACATGGGTTTTAACACCCCGTTATCTGAATGATGTACTGATCGCAACTTAGAATTCCCCGGTCAAACAATCAGAATTCCGATAACACCGGTACCCAGGCCGACACTGCGGTCTTTCGCTATGTTAATCGGACATAGACAGGTGATAAATGCGCGGCTCTAGGTATTTGTGTTGCCAGCTACCGTCGCCTGCAAACGAGCAATTAGTCCCGATCCCTGCATGACGATCTTTTTGATGCTAGCCTTTGTTTCTCAAAACAAGAAGCTTAGAGGTCAAAACTTTGAAATATTTTGCGAGGATGCAAGGACAGCTTGTCTAACGGGGAGTCATTTATCAGAGGAAGCACTTATGGAAAGGAAAACATTACTTTATCGAATCGCCTGTTATACGCAATCTGAGTATTCATGAATGGAAGTGTTCATATCCATGTATGTGTGTGTGTCTTGAATCGGGAGTGCCTGTCAATATCTTTTATTTTATTTGGTTTTTAGATGATACATGTACATGTATTTACATCTTCTATTTGAACACTCAATGTATAATCCAAGTTTGACTTATCCTCTCATTCTGGATAGTAAGGTTCTTCGTGAAGAATTTTGTCCCACCTGATTTGTTAGCACATAAGGTTTGAGTTCACATATACATAATGCCGGATATAACGAGTTTATGTAGTTTAGATTTAATTATAATTTCCTTTATACATTAATTCAGCTACAGTGATGTCGAGTTAAATGTTAGAAGCTATGAACTGCAACAGTTGTTGGATATATGGTCTTGGTATTTTACCTGAAAAAAAAAGCCAGTGAACCATAATTCCAAAAATGATTTTCCTACCGGAAATTAAGATAATTGTAGTTCTTTAATCAAGCTTTGCAGATATTCATATATATTTTTTCAAATAACTTTCAAACACATTACCTGTTTTCACGAATTGAATTGGGCGCGCTATATGGCATATATGAAAGGTGAAGATAACACGAACAGTGATCAATCTCATAACTCCTATAAGCAATACAAAATAGATAGTTGGGCAAACACGGGGATTATATGTTTGAAATTAGGGGTTCACAGTTCAAATTCTTACAAGGACATAATAAAGCACCGGTGAATTTAAAACTAGATCATTAAAAAAGTGTAAGGCTGTTGTATTTTACACTCCATCGTACATTAACGAAACAGAGAAAGCGTCATTTTCTTTTTAAGACTATAAGTTACAAAATACATTTTTGTTGTAATTCCCAAGAAATCATTGTAATTTGATTGAATAAATTGTATTTGAAGTTTGTTATGAATTGTGCTATATGTATAAATATATAGAACATCAAAATTGTATAACATAACACAACGTACATAGTGTATGAAAAGGGTGCTATATAAATATGGTATTATTATTACAAGCAGAACGTGTTCGTTTCTTGCGTGAATAATTATCATCAACAAAATTAAAACTTAAACAAAAATGGCCTTAATCTACATGTATGCATTATGGCAATAGAGAAAAATAACCTTCTGAGAGAGAAAATTAAACCAAGATTTGTTCATTTATTAAAGATCCTCAAAATGTTTTTAACAATTTTATTTTTAATTATCTAAAAAAAACAAGTCATATTGTATCTATAAATACAAAGTAAGTTGAATTGTAAAAAAAAAAAAATTGTATAGTGTCCTACATGTACATGTATTTACAGACACGTTGGAAATGTCGGCAATCCATAACTGATCGAAAAAACCATGTTCATGTTAAGTCTCTATGATCATGGTATTGTTTCTCTAGACCGTTCTTTAAATCAAATAAGTCCGAAAATTGTTTTGTTAAACAATATACTTCAGTTTGAATAGTGAGGGCAACGAAATGATTACTCTCATAAATCCTGTAAAAAATACAAATTTGAGAGATGGGCAAACACGGATCCCTGGATATACCAGATCTAGAAGTGGGACTAGGTGTCTAGGAGGATGAGCATCCTCTGTTGACCTGTCACACCCCCAGGAGCCCTATATTCTGATTAGTAAATCGTAGTCAAAACCATTATATAAAGACAACCTAACATTTGGTATGAAACACGTCAGACAGCATTCGACCCAATATCAGGTTGTATTTGCAAAATAGATCATTATAACGACTATAGAATTTGCAAAATGCTGCCTTTAAAACCAGACTGCTAAAATCCCTGTAACATCAACTTATTTGTCAGTAGCCTGTCTTGATTTGAAAATTGATCGCACGCAAAACATTCTCTCGCGAATCGAACCAGGTTAGAGACAAAGACACGACATGTAGGTTATGATATAATATTGCTACATATATATGGTAAATTGACTTTGGAGAAGCTGATGTCACCCAGTTCGTCATAAAGTACAGTTGTTACATGTAGTTTGTCGTTAGAGTTTATGTTCAATAAAATATCCAAATATGAAGCAGATGTGAAAGACTATATGGTGTCTTTTATTCCGAATTCACTGAGATATATCGAATTGACATGTGGATGAAAGTGAACATTGTTAATAGAAACGTTGTCGATGTATCGACATGTAAATGTCCAGTGAAAGGCCACAACAAGAGATTTTTTCTTCTTGTGTAGAATCTTGCCCCATAAAAATACAAAAACAGGTCAGCTAATAAGTATCTTTATTAGTTTGTTGTGTATTGATTTGCCGCAATGCAACCGTAAAATTTCATCAACATGTGGAGTAGCACCGCCGCGGTGGTCTAGAGGTAGAGCGTTCGCCCTACGTGCGGAAGTTCGGGGTTCAAATCCCGACCGCGACAGACCTAAGTCGTTAAAACAGCTAGTGACTGTTCCATCGCCAAACGCTCGGCATCAGGTGTGAATAGCACGGGTCCTCGGCGATGACCTCAAAAACGGATGTCCCGTGTCATAGTAGGTGTGGCACGCTAAAGAACCATCACTACTCAATGGCCGTAAGCGCCGAGCATAGGCCTAAATTTGAAGCCCTTCACCGGTATTGGTGACGTCTCCATGTGAGTGAAATATTCTTGAGAGGGACTTTAAACAAGATACAATCAATCATTCAACATGTGGAGTTTATTTTAAAATACATGTAAGTAACTTTCATGGGAAAGAATTCATAATTTAAGATAATGTAGCTTGTTCATGGGGTTTTGATTTCATGATTGACTTCTTGTATTCATGGAAGTTTGCAGAGGAATGTTCCATTACTCGGAAACAACAAAGGTTAGATGTCCACGAAAATAAGTGATTCTACAATGTTAGCCTATTATTCGAAGACAAAAGGATACCTCAGGTCAAAGCCATTTTTATCGACGTTGGATGGTCAATATTTTCATTTGAAAACACCTACATGTAATTGGTCTGACAATTTGATTTAGTAATAGAACTAAGGGTCATTTGCAATATTCACCTTGTATACACATATTTGTAATTTTTGTTTGACAATGATTTTTGGAAAATTTGCCTTTGCTGAAAACGGTTTGACAATAGATACCCTTCAGAAAAAAAAACTTATGATGGAGTCGATCATATACCGTCCTTCTTTTTGTGAGAAAATGCAAACTCAAATAAGCAGTTTATCTTACGATGCAAATTGTCGATGATTTGATAATTCTGATAACCTGGAATGATATTCATCCAAATTTTGAATATGAAGTTTCTCAAACCAAATGATACAATTAGGGTAAGAATTCAGTTACCTTCAACAACTTTGATACCAATTGAGTTCAATGATTTTGGTTGAAATGTTCATATATATTTTCATATTTCATTAACATTATTGTATCACGGTGTTCTCAATATTTAAAGGTTCATGAATTGAATGAAAGAAGGTGTTGCACGTCTCATGTTAATTTCCCTAAAGGTGTTGCATGAAAGATCGAAAAATTTAAGTTATTCAAATATATGATAAAACCAATTGGAACATATGTCGTGATTCAATAATTTTTTAAAATAAGTTTAAAAGACGTGTATTGACAAAATTAGCAAAAATATTACGAGTTTAAATCAAGCAATAAGTTATTTATATGATTTTTAGCGTTAAAATGGAGGGGTATCCCCGAATTTCAGAAAAACTGCCTCCGTGCAACAAAATAAATTTAGCATGAGCATGTTCTTCGAGTTTTCCTCTAAAAAACTGTCGCTTTGAAATTTTGTTTCACGAGGGCATTTTGTTTGTAAATTAAAAAAAAATCGAAACGACTTCACTAGTATTATTTTCAACTTCACCTGTACGTTAATTTTTTCTTGTAATGTATGGTCTACTGCGTGGTTCAGTGGATAAGGTCGTCAACTATTAATAAAAGAGAAAAAAAAAAAAGGTCGTCAACTATTATATGTAAAGATGTTTTCCATTTTTAAAACGACCGGGTTCAACTCCCTCACGAACACATTTTTTTTTCATATTCCTTTTCCGTCTAGATTTTTTTTTATTGAAACACACTTCTAGTTTTCATAAATGTTTCATGTCAAATCTCTGTTTATTACCATGTTCCGAGTTTGAAATAAGCTTCCAACCTGGACTGTTTAGTTTGTGAACAGGACTCTCAACAAACACGCCGAATACAGCATGCAATACCTGTGTTTTGATAGTAAAGGCTGCTAACGAAATCTTGTATGTTTCTCTTATTGAAAGCTGTAGACAATGGCATGGTGCCTTTTACGAAAAACCGTTGTGAACTTTGCAAAGTTTTGGAAGAAAAACTTTAAGGCCAAACGAGGTAAATAAGCATTAAACAGTTTGAATTTATATGTATTCCGGTAGCAAATTGCTATGTTGAATCAATTTGTACAGATGCATGTGCTTTGAATTATGTTGAATTTTATCAATGCGTATTAAACTTCTCATATATTGTTTTGTGGCCAGAGTCATGTACATTTGCCAATTGTTGGTTGTAGAAAATAAAACATGTATAAGAGCTTTTGGACTGTAGTAATATAGAATATTAAATATTTGATACACTCATAACATGTAACCGTAAACATTGTATCTGATAGTCAGGAAAAAAGAAGACAATTTAATTTTCACGATCTCAAAAATTATCTTTAGACAACATGTATAATGTAATGACACATAAAATGTATTAGGCTTGTCCCTAGGACTGGGGAATCCTTCAGGTATTTCAATGGCAAATGCGCAATGAGTATAAATATGAATGAAGATCAGTTCTACGTCACGAATGTTGGCACGGAGCTCCGATTAGGGAAAATTCCCGCTTCTGTGCAACACCTTCTTTACGATTTGAAATTTTAAGGATATGTAGGCGCACTTTGTAACTGCAGAATCCTAAAAATACCCTTTTCTTCGGAAACTGTTCACAGTATACATGTACTATAGCAAATTATCGTTTCGATGCATGATACAGTTATCTTTATATTAAACCATGGAAATCTTAATCTACTATTCTAAGTAGACATGATCTTTACCTTTTTCTTAAGGAGGTATACTACATGAACAACGTCATAATGGTTGACTTTAAAAAAAACATGAATGAAAATATAAATATCAGCACTATTTGTCTATTCCTAGTAGATTTAATTGCTAGCTGAGTAGCTCAGTAGGTTAGCGTGTTGACTGCGATCCTGAAGATCGCGACATGAGAACACAAAAATCTCTTGCTGTGGCCTTCAACTCAACATTTAGATATATCAACGACGTTTATCTATTAACATTTACATTCATATGTCGATTCGATATCATATATCCCTGTGAACTCGAGATAAAAGACACCACAGAATCCTCCACATCTCCTTCGTATTTCAATATTTTATTGAAAATGAATATTAATGGTAATTCAACAATTCAGCTTTATGACAAACGTGATGATTTCAGTTTCTCCATCGTCAACTTTCCATATTCATAGTTCCGTGCGAATCTGGGTTAAAATAGGTCCTTAGTACCCCTTGCTTGCTATAAGAAGCGACTAAATGGGAAGGTTTTTCGAATGATAACGCAAAAACAGAGGCGCCGTGTCACAGCAGGTGTGGCACGATAAAGATCCCTCCCTGCTCAAAGGCCGTAAGCGCCGAGCATAGGCCTAAATTATGCAGCTCTTCACCGGCAATGGTGACACCTCCATGTGAGTGAAATATTCTCGAGAGGGTCGTTAAACAATATCAACCAACTCATATTTATAAAGCAATATTCCATTTTTACCTGCATATGGTGTTATATCTCTCAACTTATTCGATACACAAAAGCTTGTTCTGCATATGACCAGTTTTTGAATCGAGGCAGACTACTGACAAACAAGTTGATGTTACAGGGGTTCAACAGTCTCGTATAAACTCAGCATTTTGCAAATTCTGTGGTACATGTATATATTTACGATCTAGTTTGCCAATACAACCTATGATTGGGTCAAATGCTGTCTGACGTCTTACATACCAATTGTTAGGCCGTCTTTTATACACTGATTTGAACTACGGAATACTCCGTTATAGGGCTTCCTACGGTATGACCGGTCCACAGGGGATGCCTATTCCTCTTAGGCACCTGATCACACCTCTCGTATAACCAGGGGTCCGTGTTTGCCCGACTCGTCATTTTGTATTGCTTATAGGAGTTATGAAATTGAACATTGTTCATTATCTTTACCTTTTCATACATTACATAAACAAACATCACATACTACACACTACAAAAAAACCGGCAAATATTAAGTATTAATCTACATCGTTAACAGACTAAATTGAAAATAAACAATCTCTAAGTGTGGAAGTGTACTGGAATTATTACATCGATGTTTCGTCACCAGCATATCTGATAAGAATACAGATGCCAGTGTAGAGAGTTCGTACCATCATCGGGTCGGGATGAGAATAGATATAAATTTTTTGCCTACCTCGATTTAAAAACTGATCATACGCAGAACAAGCTCTTGCGTATCGAATCAGTGTGTCTTTTGATAAAGATATTTTGAGGATTAAATTTCAGTGCTCTCTCTCTCTCTCTCTCTCTCTCTCTCTCTCTCTCTCTCTCATTATCAAGGACCCCCAGTTCGCCTCCCCGATGTTAAAAATGATCCAGAAAAGGAGGTTAAATTTGCTGCTGTGTCGTGTTACAACCATTTTCAAAGTTTAATCACATAATAAGTCTGTAGTTCATCGTACTTCCTTTTTAAATGTACGTTTTTCAATATAGAATATATTAATTTATACAATGTGTAGAAGATGCGTTCACTACACCCCACCCCTCACGGGTTGTCAACTGGGATTATTTCGATATGCAGCTAAGATGCAAGTTCAAATAATCTAATCAGTTCTACTTGCGAAATAAAGTACTTGTATCATCCCATTTTGATATATTTTTTGAGCTCTTTAGAAATACCATTTTTTAGTTTCTTGTGTTCATATTCTACCAAACAAGATGCAGAAGTTCATACGACTTAAAAACGTATAGACGAGTATACAATCCGGATAAGATAGTGTTCCGACAGCTTGCTATTTCAATATGAATGTTTTAAGGTTGATGTGCCAGTAAAAGATCAGACACTTTAACTATTCTTTACAAAATATGTAATTTTTGTTAAAATCACAGGTCGGTATCAGTTGAAAATGGAATCTATGTAGTATGATTCTTATGTAGGATATTTAGAATAAAGAGAGTTCATGGATATGACATGTTTTGGTAAACAAACATACTGAATAAAATGTATTTACAAAATCATTGATAAAAACAGAGTGATGCAAAAGCTTAGAGGAGTACATATTTTTGTCGAGGAATAGACAAGCAGAGTCAATATTTAACGTGTATACCTGGATTAATCAAAATAAAAGAAATTATTATCAGTATCCACATCCACCGGATGATAATCTTAATTGTGTAGAAATAATAAATAAAGCATAACCATTTTACTAAGGAATGTAATATACATTTTGCTTTGCAAACAGGTAATGCGCAAGAAACAAATAATTTGAACAAAGTTTTGGTTCATCTTAATTGTAATTAAGCAAACTCGGGGACTGAGTTGTTGACTCTGGGCCACCAATCTACGTGGACACTACTTGTCGATTAAGGTCAATATACTTGTCAGATTTTTTTTAATGTTGAGAACCAACGCTCGCTCATTTACATAAGACTGTCGCGGTAGCTCTGTTGGTAAAGTGCTTGCCACATAAACCAAAGTTCATAGGGTTTTTTTTCAAATAAGTAGTGGGTCTTTCGATCGAAATCTATAAAACAAAAACAAGCCTGAAGTTTCGTGTTAAACAAGTGCACTGATGTGATAATGAACTGCGAGATGACTGGATTTCATACCATCGCTAGTTACATATGTACATCGAATTTAAAAATACTTTACATCGAAATTAAAAATATTCTCGCTGGAAAATTAAGCAACAATCAATCAATCATTTACATCAGATTTTTGATTAAGACTTCGCATGCATATGTATGTACATTGTACATTGCTCAAATAGAATTCGACACCATCCTGTCTTTTCAGTGCAAATCATAATCAGAATTTACGATACCCATTATTTATAGTTTTCCAGTGAAACATTTTCATGTCATTAGAGTCTTCAAAATTGTAAGTATCCCAAAAGAATTTCAGATATTGTTTTTTAAACAAAAGAAGCATTTTTAACAAGTTTTTGATTAATATAAAATGTTGTATAACAGGTTTTATTTCTTCCCGTAGTGCCATATTCGCTTTCTCTTTCCATATTGTTTGCAAACACGTTGGACTTCAATGGCGAGAATTAAACACAATACTATCAGCATCACTTATTTCTCAATGAACATCTGAGACAACGTTCTTGTATAATGCATCGTTTTCGTCAAAGTTGGAAGTTGCTACAAACTACCTTTCAATTTTAGCGAAGAAGCGTTATCTTCTATTTAGATACAGTATGTAGGTGCAAAATCTGATGGAAATGTGGCATATATATATATATATATATATATATATATATATATATATCAGGATGTCAAAGATGTTACCTAACCACTGTTTCTTACAAAATAAAACTCTTGATTTTCTAATCAAACACTTCTTAGTAGGACTAAAAGCTCCGCATGGATGTATGCGATGGAGTTCGACCTCATCGCACTCAACTAAAATTAAAGCGGAAAAAATTAAGAATCTGACATGTTTGGGTAAGAAATCGTACATTAAAGAGTGCATTTACAAATCAATGAAAGTATGCATCTATAAAATAAGGTGGTACTACGGTAGACTGTTATTAAGGGGGCATATATTTTATGTAGGAGGAGACAAACAGGGAACAAGGTAAATTTTACACTAGAAAATCATATCAATAAGAGAGTGGAATGTCATTCATTTTCCATATCAGAATGATACACGACAGGCACTTCAAATTGGTACTAATTGTGCAACTGAAGATGATAAAAAACATGAGGTGATACCCCAAAAATATAGTACCTTAAAAATACATTTCATAAAATATGACATATACATAAATTTGTGAAACAATCTATACTATAACAGGGAAATGCTGATAAGAACATGGAAAGATGACGATAACAAACTCCTATAAAGAATACAACATTGTGAGTAAGGCAAACACGGAAGCCTTTACATACCAGAGGTGGGAGACTGATCACTGTTCACCAGAGGTGGGAGACTGATCACTGTTCATTATCTGCACCTTTTTCATAGAGGTGTTTCCCTTGTAAACAAGATATACAAAGGGATGTGGTATATGAATTTTGATTTTAGTATATTTGCATTTAACCACAAATGTAATACTCTGGCATTGGTAGAAATGGAGTAGTTTATTCTGATGACTTCCCGAATATAGCACCATCGTTTAATGACGTATGATACATTATTGTATATATGACGTGACAGCAGTAGTGGGTACATGTATATAACATGGTGTTTCGTTACTTTTATTGTTATAGTTTTCCAGGGTTCTTAAGATTACCTATATACAAATTGTGTATACAAATCAGAACGCCGAAAATAACTGAACGGGTTTCATTTTCAATTTTTAAGACTTATGACAATAGCTTAGTTACACATGTTATCAACACAATAAGAGAAAAAGATTCAGTGAATGTAAATATATCTAGAACAGAAACAGAAAAAGGTGTTACTTGTAATTTGAAGCAGAACTTATTCAAATAATGCATATATCTATGAGTAATATGTTTTAAGTATTGCGCAATACACACAAGGACTGCCTGTAGTGGTTATTACTAAGTATTTTAATGGTGTATACACCTTTTTCTGGTGGAAATGAGTCATATTTTGAAACAAATATAATTACTAGTATGATGTATTGGTTTATTTCATGAATGTCGAATTTAGGGTGCTGAAATTGAATGGTCATGAAATATATTTCATCACTGATCAATTGATACTGATAAGGAAGGCTTGAATAGTAACATCCTTAGAGTGGGTGAGCCTCACACTTCGGTAATCTAAATGATTCGCTCTGCGTCTAGGTACCCCATGCAGCATCACATCGATAAAGATGATGAAAATTTAAAGTTTCATCGTGATTTGTATCTCAGATATGCTCAAAACAAAGGGTGTTACATCTATTGTAAATGCAAAAAAAATAACTAAACTTTGTTGGACTGAATTCACTGAAATCGGATTTTATTTTTTGAATTATATCCTTTAAAATGTTCTCTTTGTTCTCTAAGAAAACTTTCTTCTTCCCTTTGGTTCTTTTTGTATGATAACATCATACTCATTATGGATCCAGTGTTTTAAATGCATGTACCAGCACGGCGGTAGGCGACTTCTACTGAAGTAAGGAGAAATATATTTTATTCCTTGTTTGAAATAAAATGGTATTTTTGCATAGTAGTAGGTATTTTCTACTTAACTGCCTTACTGTGGTGTCATAGAATATTTCCATAATGTTATTAATTGAACATGTAGTTACACCGAGACATGTAGTTACACACCCAGACATGTAGTTACACACCCAGGCATGTAGTTACACACCCAGACATGTAGTTACACACCCAGGCATGTAGTTACACACCCAGGCATGTAGTTACACACTCAGACATGTAGTTACACACCCAGACATGTAGTTACACTCTCAGACATGTAGTTACACACCCAGACATGTAGTTACACACCCAGGCATGTAGTTACACACCCAGACATGTAGTTACACACTCAGACATGTAGTTACACACCCAGACATGTAGTTACACTCTCAGACATGTAGTTACACACCCAGACATGTAGTTACACACCCAGGCATGTAGTTACACACCCACACATGTAGTTACACCCACACATGTAGTTACACCCAGACATGTAGTACTTTTAGTTATAGGTGTATATGCCAAGTGTTATCTTATCGAGGGTTGAAATACATTAAAAACAACGTGAGGATGTGGATATCGGAACTCTCATGTCTGTAGGGGATTACATCGGAACTCTCATGTCTGTAGGGGATTACATCGGAACTCTCATGTCTGGAGGGGATTATCATATCTGCTTGTTATATATATATATATATAGTTAGGCAAAGATATCATTGTTTTTGATATATTGTTGAATATAAAATAAATCTCATTACAATGAGATTTTATCTTCATACACATTTAATACTATATTTTAAAAATAATAATGATGGTCAAAGTAGTGTAGTTCTATGACAATTTAGAATTTTATTGATGTTTTAAACAATATAGAGAAGAAAAATACATACATAAAGCATACTAAATTCTTTTTATCATAGAACAAACAATTACATCCAAAATTTCACTCAGATAACGACCAGCACGTTTATACCAAGTAAAGATGACATGATGGGTAGGTTTGTCGTTTATTAGTAATGTATACGCCAAATAAATGACGAAATAGAAAAACAACACTGAGTATTTGCTGAGGTGTCAAATATGAATTGTAAAACCTGTTATTGCTGTGTTATACTACACAAAATATATTCCTTGGAAGATGAAGATACTTACATAGATCTTATTTTTATTTTACTATTATTTATATTAATTCCCTATTCAGCTAACCTTTGTACAAAAGAAGGTGTAACAACTACACCTCTGTACAATGGCAGATTCTATATATCTGACAAGCACTAGTGTATTGTCTGATGGTTCAAGGCAACAGTAGTAAATGTGATGTGCCATTAATGGAGAGTCGCCACTAGCGAATCTTATTTCTTGAGGGAAATGGTTCATCGGAAAGGTTTGTTTCGCCAGTCACGTGGTTGGTTCTGATGTGATGAATTTTAAAGTTATGGTGGAATTATCTGATGTAAAGTTATTTGGCAATGATACATGTATCTGCTCTCGATTTTGCAAATCAACCACTAATCCTTAAATTCGATACAGTAGAAATTCAAAGCAGCATTCTTTGCCACAGGTAAGTTTGGAAAATCCAGTGGTTACGTGACTTCTCTCATTCTTACGCAATTAATTTTAATTGAGTGTTCACTGATCACACAATAAAGTGAAATTGTATATCATTATACATGATCGCATTTTAATCAAAAGATTTGTATGACTAATTATATTTTTCTTACATAAAATACAGGAAAATTTTCATTAGAATTATGAGGCCATGCTTTTTAAAAAAAATTTCCCATTTATGATAAAGATTCTTGAAGACAAAATAAATCATATCTATACATGTGGGTAACAAATCATGCATATTTACTACAGTACTGAAAATAAACACGCGACAGTAATTGTATGTTTACGAATATATTCTACCCCCGTGATTTCAATGTGATTCTGATAGCAATTAATGAAAAATGCTCAGTCCTCCAGATAAATAATTTCATATATAATAACAACCCTTTTTTGCCCACTAAAAACCGAATCTTTCAAAGACATGTTAAATTTTATTTTATTTCATAAAAGAGATTACACATATGTCCAATACAGCTTCACGTATAGCGTGTCTCTAACATTTACCTTTATTTCGATTACTTTTTATTCAAATTTAGTTGAAAAAGTTGAATTTCCTGAATTTATTTTTTTTGTATTCAGGAAAGATGGAGCAGTTTTTGGACAAACAAGTTTGATTTTTTTTGTACATCTAAGGTTAACAAGAAATAAAATATATGGTATAGATATATAGCTAGTTTGTTTATATATATATAAATAATAAGTACTTTTCGCAATGATCGGTAAAAGTATAGGTAAAAAACAAAAAAGATACACGAAGACGTTTAGTAAAGCTTTAGCGGTTTCATTTCAAATCAAGTACCTAGTTGTGATTATTTAGTGCTTTATATATATATATATATATATATATATATATATATATATATATATATATAAACTGTGTAAAAATGTCCCTATTATGTCAGAATACCGAAATTATTGGGGTGATACGCCATCTTTTTATGTCACAATTTTGATATAGTTACCTGTCATTTGGTCAAATTGGGAATAGCAATTGACTTGCATCAAGATTCTTGCACAAAAACATCTAACTTTTATTTAACTTTGAAACAAAAACACGGCTATTAACTTTATGAGTAAATAAAGCCTTCATCATATGTAGTTCTTTGAATTGAAACATAGACTGATGCACTGTGTGTTTGGAGAACAGCGTTGTAGGAGTATTCGTTAAGTGACACATTTGTTTAGTCACATTATCATAGTAACATCACATATTTTGAAATTAATAATGACACGCTTATAACTGCATCAAACACGTGAAGCTATAAATTTCGTTGTTTTTAATTTGAACATATTCTATTGTATAAATATACAAAGGGATTAGTTACAAGTTCTAGCAACTTAGAAAACCTCTACCGAGCAACTTAAAAAACCTCTCCCTAGCAACTTAGAAAACCTCTCCCGAAATATTCGTTAATGAATTTCGTTAATTCAAGTCCACATACATTTAAAATAACAATGACTTTACAGCTCAACAAAGTTAGAATCAGAAATTGTAAATCGTCAAACATTCGTACAATGCCTTCATCGAATCATAAATACATTCTTGAAATATTTAAGAACTATATACTGATATTTTAGCTATACCAGGATGGACATGTATACATACATTCACTCCGTTTATCCTCTCACATTCTTACTTACTGAAACTGAAGGGTAATTTCTCATTAACATTTAACTTTTGAAATGGGTTAATCCTTGATATACACTTGACCTAAAGAATACAAGACGGATTAATTATTAAGATTAAAGTGTAAATAAAAAACATGTCTTTCACGCGCTCCATGAAATATATGCTGGTATGAAGAAATTCTATAAAAAAAAAAACCTCCAGACATTTCTTAAATACATGTACTGCAGTAGATTTGTTCTACTTCTTGCTGTCAAAGCAGGAAGTATCGGTGTCAATGTGCGCCGTGACTCTTGATTCTTTTGACACGTGACGACTCTGCCTCTTCCTCCTCAGCAGTCTGCTACAATATCTCGCAATATCCCTCATCAGGTTTTTTCTCTCTCTCTAGATTAATTGACGTACAGAAGACATCCATATTATTTTCAATTGCATGTAATTAGAAACGCAATATTTAGAATTGATCCTGCGTTACTGAAAATGCTAGGCGCCGTAATAGATGACGACAATACAAAAATTGATATAAAAAGTGCTTTAACTGAGTAGAGTAATTCATGACCATATATTTATAAGTCCATGGTGACTATAGTAGTTATATCGGTAAATGTTAAAAAACTTAAATTCTGAAGACGAATAAATATTTTAATTCATAGAGTTTATGTATTTCTTGCTTACGAAGGACCACCCAAATTCGAGCTTTAAAGTTTCAATACCCTTCATAATCTTTAAATATTTACCTTTTTCAAGCGTTAAAATTGTTGATGGATAGTGTTTGAATGTTAATGGTGAATCCATGAATGTGATATTAACAAACTCGAGATGATTTACAAATTTTTACCAAAAACTACAGTGAATAAAACTCTTTTTACAAATTATAAGATTGAATGATATTTTAATGTAAAATCAGCAACGATACCCCGATGAAAAACAAGAAAGAAAATGAAAAAGTATGAGTCGAAATATCAATTAAATGTAGCGTTCTATTGGCCTTTTCCCCCGTTCGTATTCCTTTACATATTATCTAACTGTAAATTATGAAAATACCGCATGTTACTAATTGAAAGAATGCATTGAAAATTCTCTAAGCGAGAGTGTTATTTTCGCCATGTCGATATACTGGAATACAAAACAAGAAGTTCACATTTCATTTTTCTATTATCTGTAAACATCGAGATTTTCACTTGTTAGTATAGTATGTGCATTATACTACATACACGTGGAAAAACTTTTTGCGTAAATATCCCAAATATTTACACGAAAAGTTATTTTTTGCATGTGTCTGTGTCGACATAATGTAATTTACATAAAGTACCATTACGCAAAATCGCAATGTTTATGGTATTTTTATGATCTACATATATATATCATAAATTAAAACTTGCACAATGACTATTAAATAATCTAGAATTTTATGCCGTTTTCGAACAATAGGAACAGGTGGTTTAAATATCATTATTAAGGCTCCCATGGGGATCTGGGTTAGAATAGGTCCTCGTAAGAGGCGACTAAATGGGACAGTCCTTCGGATGAGATCGCAAAACCGAGACCCCGTGTCACAGCAGGCGTGGCATGATAAAGATTCCCCCCTGCTCAAAGGCCGTAAGCGCCGATCATAGGACTAAATTTTACAGCCCTTCGCCGGCAATGGTGACGTCTCCATATGGGGGAAATATTCTCGACAATCGATCATTATTAATGTTACCACACAGATACACACACACACACACACTGGAGAACTATTTTCAAACCATAGGGTCATATATAGGGTTTTCCAATTTATGATACCTATAGTTGGTTAACAAATCAAAAGTAGTCAACAGAATGTTAATGAGGTGATTGGTGAACAGTTAAACAAACAAAAAGGAATGGCTATACAAGTGTTCACCAAGGGTAGTGACTCTTAAAAGAAAATTCTAGTCATTTCAAACAAAGCAAAATTTGGATAGTTTGTTGCGTGCTTATTCTCCTTCTCTTTTTCTATACTCATCATGGCCGTAATATGGTTGCAGACACTTCATATCGATGAGAATAATATCACAGCAAATAACAAAGTCTTGATTATTGCCATTCTAATGTTAAAATATGTAAATTTGTAAGCCAGTTTAAAGTAATGGCGTTTTGTAGATTAAAATTAACATTTTAAAGTATGGGGATATTTTTGATAACCTTAATAATTGTGTAATGTGGTTTTCTTATCATTTGATAAACTACCGACAATATTCATCATTACAACAACTGGATACCTTAATGTATTAAGAAAACTGCTCTGAGTTGTCGCATTTTTATTTCTTTTGAAAATTTACACTTCAAGATATTTACGTTAGTTTTATAAGAAAAACTATCGAATTTGACTATTCTTCTGAATCTTCTTTATTGTATTTACACAAGTGTAATGTATAAAGCTAAACATATTTTATTGTTACAATGTAGGTAGACAATATTGTGAAAATGTATGTGAATAAACAAAATTTAACCTTGTAAAAATAAAGTTCACGGTGATAAGTACTGAATATTGATCATGGAATAAAACTAGATAAAATATATTTTCTTTTAAAAGTGCCTACTTTCTCGGTCACGTATATATACATATAGACAGATAGACAGACAAACAAGCAGACAGATACCTTTATTTTGATTATTTTTGTTTATAAATCAGCTGTAAATTCAAATAATTTACTGCGAAAATGAATTTAATCCTTTGGTAAACTTTTGAAATAAATAATTCAAAATATCGTTCATTTTCATTGTGATTTTTATTTTACAACTACAGACCACATGTTGACCTCGTGGTGTCCTCAAACTTCCATTTTGCCAACCCACAACCCTGAAATATAAAAAAAAATCCCACAGGTGGATAAGAACGAAAACAAGAAATAGAAATAGGAGTAAGAAAAAAAAAGCCATTAATATGACTTAAAACTCACCTAAATGTGTTAATGATATGTGAAAGGTGTTTGAACAATAGGAAACTACACGGCAACGCTGAAAAGATCATTCAATGTGACGTCACAAAGAGGGTTGCAGACAACATACATCGTGCTTCAATTTAAAAGGTGATCTCTAAATGTACTAAAAATTATTTCAACATGACATTATTGCTTTCTGCACCTTGCATGCTGCTTTTTTCCGAGTTGAATGTAATCAAATATAACATAAGCTTCGAACAAACTAGCATGCAGCATAATCTTCCAAATTAGCAAAAATAGAACGCGTTTTGTTCATTACTGATTGGAATAGTAAATTGTACAGGAGTTCACGGGTACGTATTGTATCAGAGTGGTGTCTGTCTCGGCATACGTGGGAAAATCTACTGAGGGGTAATGACACCGGTTAGATGCTTATCTGAATAGTAGGGTATTTCCTTATAGCACCCTCACATCTTCAAACGGGTTGATTGTTTACAGTTAAATTTATCTTTTTGTACACAGATCGTGAAACTTATACGTCCTGATAACTTTTTATCTTTTCATTATATGCGAAAATGTTTCATTATGTGTAAAAGAAAGGGATGCGTAAACCTGTTCTATTTCCATGGCTTCTTTTGGTTGAATTATTCAACAAATGATGTTACCTTCTCTGGAATATATTCTGTCTAAATATCTTCATATAAATGAGATTAAATCAACATACAGGTACGTAATATATATATATATATATATATATATATATGTATATATAAACTCTTAATGTGTGTACTGTGTTTTATACAATCCCTATCGGTTGTCTTTGGGGTGTTTTCTACTGTATTAGAATTGATTTGCAATGTGATTACATTACCCCGTTGTTTCTGTCATTTTAGACCATTTACAACGATATTTCAAATAAGGAGTGATATAGAAGTACACTGACTCAAAAGTAACCCATGTCTTTTGCAGACTTTGTCAGTGACGGTATTCTGATCACGATCATTTACAAAAAATCTTTAAAAATATTATATCTTGTCGTTTCACCGTATCATACCATATAAAGCAATGTCTGTATACTGTTGATTGACTGGGGGGTATATGATAACCAGGGCAAACATACCATAGAATATTACGAACAAATTTTGGGATGTTCTTATGTATAGATGCAACGTTTTGAATAACATATATGAATGGAGACTCTGAAATCATTTTTTAACATAAATTCTATATTTTTGTGATATATAGCACATGGATACCATGTTCCTTTCGTATGTTGGTCACTTTTGAAGCTTTTAGTTGAGCGATAATTAAAGTTTACATACCTGATGTGGTCTTTTAATGCGATTTGAAATGTTTATTTTTACTTTAACTACTTCAATGTGTATCAAAAGTATACGTTACATCAATTAATTTCAGAGGAAAAGTGTCTATAAATCCAAGTGTATTTCTGATAGATCAAACTAATTGAATTTTCAGCCAATTTGATTTTAAATACAGGTGGGCAATGAGAGGTACCAGAGAGGGTGCATCTCCAATACAGAAAGTACCCCCGAGAATTCGATAGATAAACTCAAATCATTGAAAATATAAACAATATAAACATTAAGCATCGATAAATTTTACAGCATTTTATGAAATGATGAAAAAAGAAAAACGCATGCATAGATAACTTCATCTACCTTTATACAACAAGCATGAGTGAAATTAAAGTCAAAAGTTCAACAAATTATCTCTACTGTTTTCTAAGTTCATGAAAAATTCAGAGTTTGCTATACAAAACAAGCATATAATCTCGACGTCTTTTCTCTAGGGACATTGTTTGAGTGGAGAGAAATATGATTTTGGTAAGATACATACAGCATTTGAAAGTTTATCCGGAGGCTCAGTTCTGACACCTGGAAACATTGAAAAACTTCTGCTGAATTTATTCACTGGAATTTTGTTACTTTTTCAATAAATCTAATATTGAAACCTGTTTTTCACATCGATGGGTTTTCTTGTTTGTAGGGCATGATTAAAAAATTTAATGACCTTTTTATTAACTTTTGGGACAAAAATGAAGAAGTGTATGTAAATATTTTCTGAAGAAATGTTTTCTAACTCGTGTGTTTGATTCTCCTTTTATGAGAGTTTCAGTTGACTTGAAACTCCTCGAACTATCTGAAGCATTAAGAACTGTTTAAAAAGAAATCTAATCAATTCCATTGAAGAAGTGCAAAATACCCTGTAAAATAACATTAATCAAAAAATGTAAGAACTTCAAAGACCCTAAACCGGGTGGCTTTGACGCTTGACAGATATCAAGAGGTAAAAACTAGACGTTCAAATGAGGACAACTGTTCTGTTCACTCAGTCATCCCTGATCATTGTTTTTTCTTTCTTTCACCCTCCGATTTGTACTACTTTGAGATATTTCACAAGAAGGGAATGTTAAGAAAAGGGGTTTTTATTTTTTAATGTTTAAAAGGATAGATACGGGAAATGTGACAAAAATAAGGTAAGACTAATTTAAATACGTAATACACAATGTGGTTACTTTTATTTCTTTGAACGTGTGGAAAAGGGTTGGTATTAGATCATGACAAATGTGTTGTATCTCTTTTAGTTTCGTGTTTCGGGTAAATAGCCCATAAATCCCCTATTAATTGTTTTAATCAACTTTTAAAAACCCGTAATAGCTTTACAGTTTGACCTTTTCAATTAGGACACACAGACGGGATCATCGCTTTGTTAAGAGAAGGGTTACAAGCAGGGTGAGATGGATTTTTTGGGTCAGTAACTTAAAAGAGACAGTTAAATGTAGCAGAAAAATTTATTGCCAATTTTAAAATCTTTCTACCACCCCAAGCTTGCCTTTTGCACACCAGAACTTCAATGAAATCCGTGTCTCATTGGGAAAATTTCAGAAAGAGAAAAATGATAGGTTTCATTGTAAATTGTATTCTGTAAAAAAAAATCGTTATATGAAAATGAAGTGTCATTATAACTTATCTGAATCTTTCTAGGGTTTTCATCAAACACGTATGGAGATAGCAACATGTCACAGAAACTGCAAGCACCATGCATCAATGAATATCGAGTAGTGAAGACCACATGAAACAGGAGTTCTTTAGGCACCTCATTATGTGAACCACATGAAGAAAAGTAGGATGACGATCCTATCAATATGGGGAACACTTTAATGGTGATATTTTCAACAATTATTTTTAGAGGAAGTCTGATACTAAACGCGTGGTGATGTGTCCTGACAATTCGCCAGGAAATGGAGTGCGCTGCGTCCAAGATTTGCCATGATGAATTTTACATAATGAATGTGTAAATGTTAAAATAAATGTGTATGATTGACACTTTTCCGGAAGTGCAGTTACCATTGTTTATGTTTCGAAAGTCAGACTGCTTGATTGAATTTTAAACATTTCTACATGATACTGCATATTTGTAAATATTACTGAAAGACCTGTAGACATATTTATTTCCGAGGATATTTCCAGTTGTTACGTAAATTATAGAACTGACATCAGTGGTCTCCTTAGTTCGTCGTGGGGAGAAAAATCCATTTGATACTGAGAAAAATAAGATAGTTTTGATGAAGACAATCATATTGGCCCCCGAAAACTCCACCAGGATATTTAATTGGATACCTGCTGAAGTCAAGGCTTTTTTGCCAAGAAAAATAAGAGTTTATTAAACGAGCTTCGGCACCGACGATTTCCAAGGATTGTCTGACGTTGGAACTGATCACCGCAGATGACCATGCAAGTACAGGGACTGTTGATACTATTGTATTTCTACCTCATGTTTCCAGATAATATCATTGGCCTATGGTGGTAAGTATCAATCATAATAATCCTTCCATATTTCAGTCATACTAACTCAATAGATACTGTATCTAAAAGAGACATTTCCTCTTTATAGATGTCTTACACTACGGCTGTCTCGAAAAATTATGTTGCATGTGAGAAAATAGACTTTAAAAATACATTATCCAAAGTTTAATTGTACAAGAAATATATAAGAAATATGTAAGATATATCAACAGTATTTCATATATATAAAATCAAACTTGAAGTAAAACATTGTTGTGTCTTCGAGTAAGATTTATGGGGTTTTATAAGCATTTTTTTTTTTTTTAGATCTCTTTAGCTTTTGGGTTGGGTTTTTTTTTTGCCATGGCAAAACTAATATTATTCATAGCCAATTATGATAAATTAGGTATAACCTACATTTTAGGATGTCTCCAAAACTTGTCGAACTCTAAATTATATTCCTGCACCAAATAATCAGTTTCTCTAAAATGTATTGAAGGGCCATATCAAACCATCAACAAGTCGATTTCAATTGAAAACAATCTTTCAAGGCATTATACAATATTTTTTTTTTGAAAATGGTTACCTTTCTCGTACATTGGGGTTTATTAATAACACATGGTTGAATGCACTTTAAAAATAGCCAGGGAGATACGGTTCATGGTCAAAGAATATCAACCAACCCATATGATAAAGTCAAATCGATTTCTTGGGTAGTCAAGGTAAATTTGTATCACCCTGATTATAACGATAAAAGAGCAAGTACTACAGCTGACAATGCCTTTTTTTAAATAGAGAAATTGCTAACAACACTGCAACAGACAGGCAGGGTACTTTGTACATTTGGACCATATAGATGAATTATAGTTGGAAAATATTCTACATGAAATTTGGAAACATGGTGACATAAGATTTTATGACTTAGTTAAAATTTCCATATACATGTGTAATTCAAGACACAAATTGTAATTTCGAAATCAAACGGTGCACATTGAACATGATATGTGATGATTTTGCCGTATAAAATGAGAGATGATGTACAATTTTAATTCCATATTCACGATAGCATCATCATCTCACTGAATTCTGGAGTAATACTGATAAAAATAATTATTCTGTGTAATATAATTCCTTGAAATGTCATTGCATAGCTTTATAATCATTATTTGTTGTTTAATATACTCTGCAATAAACATTTACATGCAAGTTCAGTTTTTATCGTATTTTGATAAAAACAACTAAGTGAAATTAGTTTACATTACATGCATATACACAGTCCAGATTGTAATAACAATCAGTCTACATTTCATTTTTATAATTTATATAGACGGTTAGCGAAATTTATTAAAATTCTAAAACACAAGAATAACTTGAATACACTCTACCGATGAATAATTGTATAATTCAGTGTTGCTTTAAAGGAGAAAATTCCGTGCAGAAGTAGAACGTTAGCAAAACACTCCAATAGGGGAGATAACCTTGCTTCTTGACAAAACAATAATTTCATAATGTCCGTCCAAAACTTGCCGCGGATGTGTTCACATTTTTGTGAAGTAGGAATATTCTAACACTCATTACAGTAATATATATATATATATATATATATATATATATATATATATAAAAGCACTAAGTTCCAACAACACCCGATACCATATATATATATATATATATATATATATATATATATATATAAAGCACAAACAAACAATTATAACACCCAACCTTCCGTTTACCCCTAGGATCTAAACGATGCATGTGAAAATCAATTAATTAATATATAAAGCACTAAATAACCACAACTAGGTACTAAAAATTTTCGCCCCAGCCCGGGGTCGAACCAGCGACGTATATATACATAGTTTGATATATACGTGTAGTTTTGAAAGAAAAACAAAATTTTGAATTATTTCTGGTGTGTTTGTTTGGTTGGTTGGTTTTTTTTTGGGGGGGGGGGTCTTTTTGGGGTTGTTGTTGTTGTTGTTGTTGTTGGCATTGTAATGCTGTACCTGAGAAAATACTGTCTGGGTATAGATTCAGTGTAAACAATTTTCATGGTAAAAAGTCGACCAGTGATATAAGTCACCATGCAAACAGACTGATATAATCGGACAAGTTTGATTAAAGATTATTTCCTTCCACTTAAGGCGATAACTTTTCTAGAACAAAAAATCGAATTACGCCGAGAAATGCACAAATAAAATCCTGTGATAAAATTAGACCCTTGTAATTGTAGCTGTTAAGGTTATGGTGAATTTAATTAAAGTCATTAAAGATACATTTGATTTTGCATGGATCAATTGAACATGTTCTTAATGGGTTTTGTAGACATTGATCCCTTTTAAATGATCTGTCCTAGACAAGTCATGTGAGGAGATTGAATGAGGCAGGTGTGCTGACTACAAATCATGACCTAACACTAGCTGAACGCAATTACGCAAAGCAAAGAAAATTAAAGATTCGATAATAAATCAGACTTTTTTTTTTTTTACTTATTTTGCTTTTTACGTGTCATAATTTACATGTCTCATAATCCATAGGAACAGGATATTGCTTATTTTATATTTCATACCGCATATATGTATAATACTCAAATCTTTAACAAATACATGCACAGGTGTATGTGTATAAAACGAAAATGTAGTAATCAGGTGTTGATTCAGTTGAACTAGTTTGACAAAATGCTAACATTTAAGCGGGTTAGTTGAATTAAATAAGAACTAATCACATTGCAATAGAAAATATGTTTTCTTTCATTTTCCTCGGGATGATATCGTAGGATTTATAGAACATATTAAAAAAGAATTCTAGTAATGGCTGGTACGTATTTTATTCACAAGTATATAATTGTTACCGCTTGTTAATTAAGATGTAGATACCTAATACGTTCAGTTATAATAAATTCTATCTCTTTAAAGCTGTTGTTAAGGGATTTTTTCATTACAGACCAGTAGTTCATTAAAGAAATTATCAGCAAATGATAGAAAATAACACTACAAATAATATCGATGAGATTAGAATTGAATTGAAAATGTAATCACTGTAATAGATAAGACGTTTTGAAAGCTATACTAATACACGATTCAAGTTCATTAACATTTAAATTACATTAATCAAGAAACATTGTGAACATCTATAGTTGTTGATGAATATGTATGGTTTAATTTCAAATAAAGATTTGAACACACAGAAATTTCTAAGAACACTCCATCATCTGCCTAGAAATGTGGCGAAAGATTTGTGTTGAGGTCAAATATCCCTCCGCCCATCCAGAGCTTTATAACTGCTTGTAACTACTTTATCTCCTTCGGGGAATACACGAGTTTATGTTCCAGCAGACGCAGACGATATCAAATTATGCATCTCATTACCACAGCTGTCAAATGACTTATGAATATTTATGAATTATTGATAATGTGGAGTAACTTTTTGGCACACTTTTAAGACATTGAAAGATTGTTTTAATTTGTATCTTACTGTACTGGATCTTTAGAAAATGTTCAGAATATACAATTAATTGATGATGTAAATATACAAATGGGTAACCCCACCTTTTTTATAATGTTATATGGGTTACAGTGTATATGAAATAATTTTGTAAAATTTGATAGATGAAATATATACAAAAAATACGTGCGTTACACAGTTTGGCTTATTAATAATAATATGGTTTTCATGCTCTAGGGCGGTAGGAAGTCCTTTAGTAATGGACCCAAACAGCATATGTCGTAAAAGTAGAAGATTAGCAGGAAAACAGAGAGAAATTTGTCGAAAAGAAATTGAAATCGTCGAGGAAGTAGCAAACGGGGCCAAGCTGGCACTGAACGAGTGCCAATACCAGTTCCGAAACAGAAAGTGGAATTGTACGACATCCAGAAGAATGCTTTCAAGAGTGCTGAAAACAGGTATGTGAATGGAAATCGATGGTGGACACTTCTCTAATAAGTTAATGGCCGATTCAAAAGACAATTGGAAAGGTTATTTCCTTCTGGGCACACAGTTTAATACATTGATGATGTTAACCAAGGTTAAAGTTATTATAGATAAATACAACTACCTCGTAATTAACATTTTTGTGTTTCTCTTCCACATAAAACATCATAGGAAAATGATCACAGATCGTATGCTTATGACTAGAAGGGATTCTATCTATAATCGGAAACGTACTGCTAATATATAGCTTACGTTCTATGTCATATTTATTTCGGCTTTGATGTCTATGTTGAGACTTATTAAAAGTACTATAAACATGGTATAAAACATGAAATACATAACATACAATGATCCTATAGAATACAGTAAAATTCGTACAATCGCAAGCAACATATACAGTGTAAGAAATGGGACAGGTTTTTAAAAGCGTATATATATTGCTAAAATATTAATACTTACATTGAGAATATTTTAATCCAAACCTTCCAGCAAAAGAAAATTCAAGAGCACATGTTATATTAACCAGTTACCAACATTTTGTGACGTGTGCGATCTTCACTTTTTTCATTTAAAATAATAAATCTCCCCATTTTCTTTGTGTTGTTATGCTGTGTAGAGTTCTGATATTTCTTATTTTGTGTAAGATCTCTTCTTTGGTTATTTCCACCTTTCACCCCTGTTTTTAAGATCAAAGGAACCCTCTCTTGGAATATGTGCTGGCAGGCAGTCTTAAATGATGTTGTGCCACTGATAATATTGCACTTCAAAGGATTCCTGCATAATAGAAACTTAATGTTTCTGTGAGGCAAGTTTACAGAGCCTGAATTATATAGCAGCATATGCTTTTTACACTTTGAAGATAGGTTAGATCATAAAACAATCAAGCTGAGGAGAAACAGTTTTGGTGGATTTCTGAAGATAAGCTAGTTTCCTCAAACGTTCAAAGCGACTAGGCATCTTGAATTAAATTATTTTTTTTTCTTTCTATACGAACGTTAACCCCGTTTTACTTGAAACATTGTAGGTATAAAAAAGACAACTCAATATTGGCTGTAGCGTATTGACAAAAAAATTACATGAAGGGAGTACAAAAGGGTCAAACACATTAATGTATCAAGGAAAATTTAAAAAACAAACAAACCAGTATGCACTCTACTTAATACTTTACAGATATTGCATAATTCAAAGAGACTGTTCTGTATATTTAAGAACACCAGTGCCGATTTAACAGTGTATATCGACATAGGTGTTGTTGCATCAATCTTTCCTCTTAAAAAATGTGCATTTAGACATGTACCTAATATGAATCGGGCATGATTATTGTTAAATCAATCGCCATGTGTAAATGGTGCGGTACAAATGTGTGTTTAGGAGCAGATTTTGTTTTATGGTCATTAAGGGCTATCAAAATGGCAGTATAGTCAGGAAAAGTCAGCCATTGAGAATGGTGATATTTCTTGATATTTTCTCCCGGTAAACATGCCTAAGGAAAATTCCATTTACTGATCAGAAAGTGGTTGGTTGGCTCATAAGGAAATATACTTCATACTTATTAAATACATGCACTTTAATTTTAAGTCCAAATATATTAAGGACGATGATTCGATGACCTTGAACACGAAATGCACAGGTACAAGACGAGATATAAGAACTTTCTCTCACAATGTTATATGAATTCCATGGAAACCATGTATGTTGTTACAGCATCGCTGTGTTTTCAAACAGTTAGGAATAACGTTCGAGTTAAACATCGCACTCTGCTAATAACTGAATGTAAAACATAAAGATGATAAACGATTTGAAACAAGTAGAGGTAAAACAGGAGGTTAAAACTCTAATGAAAACCAGACTGTGTGTTAAAAACAAGGCACACTTTCAGATTCTTTCATAAATGCATGTATTTCCGTAGAACATTTTAATTTTCATTGGTATTAGGCCATGTAAACATTGGAGAGTTTACAAGTTTTCATTGACGGGTTTTGAATGAAAGCAGACTGTGAATGAGATATCTAAATCAGAAACTGCTACAATATAATGAATGGTAAATGTGGATACGTTATAAACTACATATAGAAAATGAAAGAAACATAGCACATGATTGCTGACTGTCATTATTCAGGTTTCTGTACAGTCATGTTGTCACAATCTTAAATTCACGTACATTTTATAAGGTTTAATTGCATAAATTTCAAACATTTTCTGTATTTTTCACACCAATAAGCATTAAGAGTAATGATAGCCTGCCTGCCCTTCTGGAGAGAAATACTTTGTTTTTAGAAATACATATTGCCATAAAAAATGAGAACAAAACAATTTTTAAAAAACCAAGTTACAATTCAAAATACACTAGTACTATAAACAAACGTCAGGGGTATATGGTAATCATCCCCTCGTTCTTCGCTCTGTAGTTTCTGTGTAATTTCATAAGAAACACGCCCAAAACAATCAAAACAACTTCAAAAGAAAATCTTACTCTTTTATTCTTTACAGTAAAATAAGATTTTCTTTTCTTTTTGAAAAACAGATACCAGGGAATCCGGGTTTGTTTATGCAATAACGGCAGCCGGAGTCACGTTTGCCGTAACAGAGGCCTGTAACATGGGTAAACTCTTGCAGTGTTCTTGTGATAATAAAGTTCAAGACATTACTACTGATGGCGAATGGGTTTGGGGCGGATGCAATGATAATATAATCTTTGGCTACCGTAAATCTAAAGACTTCATGGACGCTCGCAAGCGAAAACGACGAGGGGACTTGACGACCAGAATACAATTGCACAACAATGAAGCCGGACGATTGGTGGGTATATTCTACGGCTTATTTTCTAGAATTACTTGGTCGTCGTTCATCCTTATTTAATCCAATGACTCTTGAATGAGAAGTTTTGAAAGAAACATTCTACTAGAGGCGTTTCTAAATATGAACGAATTTGAAGATGAGATGTAAATGAATATAAAACGAATATGAATCTGATACACTTCGATCCCGATGATAAGACTTATAGAATTGTGTATCCCCGTGAAAGTGATATCTATGTATTTGTCCTATCGTTCTTTTAACCATATGCCAAAATGCATAATTCGTAGCCTATACAGACTTCATGATATAATTACAATACATATTAATATTTCTCTTTTAACTCAAGGGACTTTAGTATAATTTTTGGGGTTTATTGTGTGTGTCTTAATAGTGATTTTTTAAATTTTCAAATTGTTTTAATCCTCAAGGGTTCAAAATAGATATACATTTGTGTTTGAATCGTGTTTTTTTTTTTAAAAAAAAGCACTTTTTGTATTCAACAGCGAGGTCGGCCTGGAAGTACATGTTAATAAATGTATGTTAAACAGTTACATTGTATTCCCCCTTCAATTCCGCAAATCTTTAATGTTTTGCAAGTCCTTTGATTTGGAGATCGTGGAAGATTTCAATTATAATACACTCATAAAGCTTTTAAATTCCTCTACGTAAATCAGAAACAATTGGATGCATTATTTCTTGTACATGTATACTCGTTGTGCACAATGAATAGGGGGTTTATCTCGCACAATACATTCTTCACTCTTAGATCAACGGTACTGTAAATATCCAATATAAATGCCACAGATAATGCATGGCTAAGACTATCTGTCTAAAATTAACTATAATCGATAACCATATAATATCATTGTGTTTAACTTTTTAAAGTTACATGTAACTATGAAACGTTCAAGACAAACTGCCTGAAAAGCCGTAGGGCGAAAATACTAGCAGGAACTGATCGTTTTCTGAAGAATTGAAGTAACTAGGCGAGTATACTCTATCGAATATACATATTTATATTCACAATTTTGCCCAAAGAATATAAACAATTTCCGTGCTTGTAAACAAAGGAAACATTGGCCAGAATGAATTGAGTATACATGTACGTCATAAGTAATCAATTGATTTGATTGGTCAGTGAAATTGTATAGCAGTCATCTTTAAGAGGCATTACTTGGGGAAATTAGTAAAAACTCCAAAACTATCATAATCTACGCCACATCATACGAAACTTACAAAATTTGAATATAAAACAATTTTAAATCGAAGCAGGCTACTGACAAACAAATGCATGGTGCAGGGGTTCCAACAGTCTCGTTTAAAGTCAGCATTTCGCAAATTCTATGGTCGTTATAACGATCTATTTTGCCAATACAACCTGTCATTGGGTCAAATGCTGTCTGATATGTTGCCTAACGATTGTTAGGCCGTTCTTGGTACACTGATTTTGACTACGGATATCTGTTTATCTTATCAATATATAAGGCTTACGGCGGGTGTGACCGGTCGACAGGGGATGCTTACTCCTCCTAGGCACCTGGTCCCACCTCTGGTATATCCAGGGGTCCGTGTTTGCCCAATTCTCTATTTTGTATTGCTTATAGGAGTTATGAGATTGATCACTGTTCGTTATCTTCACCTTTCATTGCACCTTACCTATAATATACCATCATGCTAAAATATATGTAATACATATATATCTATTCAAATTCCAATACACCTTTACATTTAAAGATGTTTATTCTGAATTTAGTCTGTTGGTGTAATGTATTTCTAGCGATGTAGATTATTAATGTTTGTCGCTTTTTTCGTAGTGTCTAGTATGAGATATTCGTTTATGTAATGTTTGTCTCATGATAAAGACGCGGGTTGCATTGAAAATAACCAACAGGGTCGTAGCCTTTTTACTCTCTCTCTCTCTCTCTCTCTCTCTCTCTCTCTCTGTATATGTGTGATATGTGGTTAGCCTACTTATTCTATTATAATTACATTACATCTAATCTCTTGTATATCACCATACTGTGATTCAATAAAACCGCTAAATAAGGCTCTCGTTGCCATCGGAATAGCAAGAGAGCTTTCCTTCCGGGCGCAATTGTCAAAAATGAAATTAAATTATGTCAATAAAACTTCTATTGCAATGCTTCAATCTACCGCTTTAGATCTTCCTCCGTAAGTTGAATCAGCTATTGATTTTGGGTAATTTAAGTAATTGGCCAGTAACGATTTATCATCGGAACACATCTAGAGCTTATTGAATAGATCAAAGAACTGTTTGACGGGTACTTAATGCAGCATTTGTTTTACAAAGTATTATTAAGACATAGATCAGTGTCTTTCGACACACCCTCTCAACAGTTTCGTACCAGTCATAGAAGAGGCTGATATCAATTCAAACAAATTCATTTTCAGATGACAAACCAAAGAAAAATTTACATGTATCGAATTTATACTTCACACGCATAAAGAACCAGAAATTCACCAAATCACGTTTATAATTCCACAATTCAAGGGCACTCATTGGAGCACTTCCTATCTGTGTTTAGTGTCAACACTTACAGTTCGTTAGATGATGTAAACCCTTCTCATGTTTAGATCAAACCCTCTCAAAGCTTGAAAGAGAATGGTTTTACTATTATTTGAAGAGGCTCTTGACCAGTGGAAATTCCTATTAATTTTATCTAATAGTCTGTCAATTTGTCACTTGTATATTCAACAAAGATAATTTGAGAGTAGGGATTAACGATCAAAGATAAATGCTCTTTTATCGATGTATTTTCAGTGAATGAAACATTTTTGTGGTCAAATAGTGATATTTTTTATGAATACGTAATATGGCCCAAGATTCGAGAAGAGTGAAAATTCGTCATAGGGAAGAGGATAAGAATACATTACAAATAGAAAATCGGTTGTTAAGTTTTTAATGTTGCGAAGTAATTCATTAGGTGAATGGATTCTCAATAAAAATTATGCATAGAAAACATGGATCATATTCTATTTCATTGTTTGGTATCAGGATCATCACAGACATATTCAATCATGCTCCAAATTTTTGAAAGTCTGAAATGACATTTTTTATGTCGTGCATGTATTATGCAATTAGGGAGATCAGTATCCTGTCTACTTTTAATTTTTTGAAGATAACACATTGTATTTTATTTAATTACCGCCCTTTCGATAATTTGCCTTGTAATTTGATATTCTACCTTAAATGCATGGCATTAATCTTATAGTCAACATTTGTATCTCTTCTAATGTTTATGAAATGACTGACGTGCATTATTGCATCATAGGACTTTATGTTAGATTTGAGAACACTATGCGCATTAAATTTTATTGGTTTTCAAACTATGCAAATTAGATTTGTTGATCTGCAATTGAGTGTTGCTGTGTGTATAGTGAGCTTGGAATTATGGGGGGGTGGGGTAATAAATACCTACATGTATATGCTCTAAAAAGAAGTTTAAACTTGAATTATTTTAATGCTGTACACCTGAATATTCACCCTTTTGTCCCATATTTCCATGATAGAAACATGCTCTTTGAATACTAATAGGGTGATGGCATCATTATGAATTATTTTGTAGGAAATGAAGAGAAATCGAAATATATGATGTTTTTCAGTATGTTTGAAAGAATATTTTAACTATGGATTCATTTTGATAATGGAATTTTTTTCAGGCTGTTAAACACTATATGAGAGACGTATGTAAATGTCATGGATTATCGGGTTCGTGTGCACTTAAGACCTGTTGGAGGAAAATGCCACCGTTTCGAAGTGTCGGACTAAGAATTAAAGAAAAATTTGATGGCGCGATTCAAGTTGAAATCTCTAACGATGGCAAAGCCCTGGAAACAAAATCTAAAACAATTAAACCTCCTTCTGAAGAAGACATTGTTTATTCGGAAAATGCTCTAGATACTCGATTTTGTCGAAGAAACCGAAAATGGGGTTCATTAGGAACGAAAGGAAGGATCTGCAACCCTAAGTCGATGGAAGTAGAAGGCTGTGACTTGCTTTGTTGTTCTCGCGGCTACAAGTCAGAGAAAGTGACACTGAAAGAAAACTGCAAATGTAGATTTATCTGGTGTTGTGATGTACAATGTGAAACATGCGTACAACAAAAGACTATACACAGATGTTTATAGCTCTCCTTCGCTTGGAGGCACATCTAGTATATTTCTTTGAGTGACCATCCACATACAAAGATACAAGTTTGGGGACCTAAAGAAATTACTTTTCAATACGCTTCGGACGGGAGTGTTTTCGTAAGTATGGACCGTTGTTAAATGGTTCTGAAAATGTGCAAAGTGAATTGCAGTATTGGAATTTTCAAAGTAAAACGGGAGATAACTTCTACCCTGTCCAGTGGCTGCCTATATTCACTCCATGACCGTTCAGTATTTTATAATAAATCTAAGCAATTCCCTCGATTGGAAATACGTTGATTGTTCTCTATGTGTAAATATAAATGTCGTAGAATAGAAAATAATTAAAAGCTTCGATCATACATATATTTTAAATGGGACAGTTGCTGTATTTCTTAGGATTATTGTACGAAAATGTAAATATATTTATTAAATATTTTATTTTCATATCATATATTTATATATTGTTCTCATTAATATTATGGGAATACCTAGGGGAAAGAATATTATCAAAGTGTTCTTTTTCATTGTCATTGGTTTAGTCAATTGTTGAAGCTTTGTATTTTCATATGTAAGATGAGGATAACTCTTCTAGTATAGGTAAGCCCCATCTCTCTTTCATGTATTGTTGTGTTATGAAATCTCGGATATAGTTGATATTCACACATTGTTTTACGAATGAAATTTGGTAACATGCAACACCAAACTTTTATTTTGAAATAAAGTTTTCGGGAAGTCAGTATGAAAGAGAGACACATATGACTTAAGGAAAGCTTTGAAAATCTACCTTGCAAATAATGTTAGTGCCTTAGGTCTAACTCAAAGTGAAAGTTAGGGCATTATGATATACTGTCAAACAGTAGTTAATTTACATTTGTATGCTGTAACATACTATAAACATTTGTATCCTTTAAATGTATATACTGTAAACATGGTTATTTCTTTGGGTGTTGAATTTTACGATTTTAGTATGAAAATCATGTCGCATAGGAGTTGCCTTTCAAAGATTGGTTTACAAAGCACGCTTTTCTCAAGACTCCTTTGATTTATATTGAGATATACACATAATGGAAATATCCTTTGAGAAAATGGCTTGTTTACAGTGTACGTTGAATTCATATTTCATATGATTTAATCGAAGAGCAAATAGACACTGCTTTCCTAGATACTACCATAGCAAGTCAACAAATGTACTTGGGAGTAACTTTACATGTCATTGCTACACAAATCCAGAATGATAAGCATTTTTCTTTGTTAATGATGTATCCCCAGGCGTATCAGACACTCGGATGTACATGTATACATGTGTATCACAATCGATACGGAAGATACATTTCATGGATTTATTCTCTTCAAAGAAATTTTACCATATCAATAACAAATGACAGTTTTATATCTTAGCAGATTTCCAAGTATTTTAGATATCTTATGTAAATCTATTTTTCTCTCACTTTTATTTCATATTGAAGAACTTTGGGTACCATTGATGCTTTTGAAGATTAGTTTCCGGACATAAAATGTCAGTTATGTTACTGATTATTCATATCAAATATAATTAAGTTGCTAAATATTGAATTACTTGTTCTTGTTTCGTATGTATCATATGTATAGTTTATAGTGATACTTATCAAATTGTTTCTACAATAAAACGTGCGTTAAACGCAAAAACTGACAAATGTGTAATTCATATTGGAATTTTCGAGTGACTCTTGAATATGAATGTCAACTGCAAAGAAATTTTGTATATAAGCATTTATAATGACGACATCATCCTCAGACAAAACATCCCAAAGTGCTTCAGTTCAGCAAAACATACACCAAATTCGACAGAACTCTGTTTAAAGTGTATCTGGGTCACCACTTCGTCAGTGTGAACGACGGGTGGTTAGTGTCATAGTCTAAAACTTACTGTTCGTGTCTAATACAAATGTAAGTATAGAGTGTTTCAGAAAACAAATGTAAATATAGAGTGTTTCAGAAAACAAATGCAACCATTTCTTCTGAAAAATAGTTCAAAAGCCTACAATAAGCATATTTTTGGCCAGGTTGCACAAAGTGTAATAGGGTACATCCTTTATGTAATCAACTCTTCTCACACCTCTAACTTTACATTCCTCAAACGTTGTACAGCTGTTATGGGCACATTGAAGATGTGCATATGTCTTTTTGAAAGTGATAAGACATTTTTCGAAAATATTGCATGCATAGTTGTACTTTGTCATTTTAAGCATGTCTTGAAATGTACCTAATTTTTGGTAATCAACTCCTCTTACAGCATCTATTTGACATCCTTCAGATCTTGTACAGCTGTTTTTGGAAGCATTGAAGATGTGCTTATGTCTTCGTGGAAGTGATCGCACATTCTTCGAAAAATATACATGTAGTTGATCTTCGTCATTTTTAAGCATGGTACCTACTTTGTGTAGCCAACTCCTCTACAACATATTTTAAAGCAACCCAACCATTTCTGTTCCTGGGTCGATTTTGTATCAATTGATAGAATACAACTACAAGTTTCTTTTAATGATATGATTAAGAAAAATTAGCTGTCAGATATTTAATCATAACATCATGCATAACTAATAGGAAAAACTGCAAATCTTTAATTTTCAATGCGTCAATTTTACAACAGCAATTTTGTTCCAAGTTGTTATCGCTTATTTCTTCTTTATTAACTTTATGTATATAATCAGGACAATGAGTTATGCGTATTCAAATTAAATATCGCTCATCTCTTCTTTATTAACTTTATGTACATAATCAGGACAATGAGTAATGCATATTCAAAGGGTAAGGAGTTAATTAAGGAAGTGGATATATACAGAAATTATTTCAATATTTGAAACAAGTAACAGATAATAGTTGCATGTAAAAGACAGAACATTGATAGTTTTTTCTTTCAAAGGCTCAACAGATTTAGAGACCTGGTAAGGGAATACACAAGAAAGACACGAGAGTTTATAATTCTAACCACAAATGAGAAAATCATGACTTCTTTAAAAAATGTTTTTCAGATGTCATGATATGACTTCAATTAATACATTACCAGGTTCCCAGGACATCTGTTAACTTATTATTATTTTTTAAAGCAAGGTTTTACTTCTTTGACAAAGGAAAGCAATTTAATATGTTGTACTCTTGTAGTACGAGAGTATATTTTTTTTAATTACGAGTTCTTTACACACTGGTTTTGACAACTAATCAGTCTGTTTACTTTATCAAGATATAGGGCTCACCGTGGGTGTGATCGGTCGACAAGGGGTGCCTACTCCTCCTAGGCACATGATCCCACCTTTGATATGTCCAGGGATCCGTGTTTGTCCTACTCTTTATTCTGTATAGGATTTATGAGATTGATCAATGTTCGTTATCTTCACCTTTTGAGTAAATAAGAACTCCAATTAGCCATCCCCATCGTTATAGAAGTACCGAAGTCCTCAAAATTAAACACTTCTCAAGACGATTTTATTCAAGTAATGAACTTAAATTGCCCTGAATGGAATTGAAGACAAAACTAGAAATGTATTACAGTGTCATCTTGAGCATAGTTTGTATTAAAAACAAAGTGTTTGCACTTTTATTCAGTTTGTGAGTAAAATGTCCGGAGTTTACACATCGATAAATTCTTCAAAAAGAATGTTTAATCCTATGATAATTCTTGACATCAAACTCTTTCCAAGGACATGTAGATTTTCAAAATCTGTCAAAATTTTATGAAAAAATAAACAAATGAAATGGTTCCATGATTTCTGAAAGACCCTGTAATTTATTAACCATTCTGGAAATTTCATTGAGCTATGAAATGAAGCAATACCTGATCAAATCTACTGTGGCACTATTCTGGCTCAACTGGATGTGATCACGTGACCGCCCCACTTCATATTTCAGTGAAGTTTTTAAAATGATTATTAATTTCTTTAAAAATATTCACCAAGTAAATTTATGGGAGTTAAAGGCATCTGAAATTTGCAAAGTTTGTGATTCTGTTTGAAGCAAGCATATTTACAGATAATCAACAGCCCCATACGACGATCCAAAAAGATTTTATTGATTATCAAATATCCATTAATGCTTTTTGAAATACAGTAAGAAAAAGTGCATCAGAGGTTAGGGTGCATATGAAAAATTGATGAAAAAGCCTATGTTTGAGAATAATGATGCAAAGAATGTTATGATATAAAGGTCCACCAATATGAGTATGACGTCATAGTGAGAGATAGGTGGGCAATATGAATCATCCATGGGTCTGTTACCGGTTATCAACGATTTTGAAGTTTTGGGAATTCTGAAAGGCTAAATTGTGCTATTCTTTAACCTACATGTTCCTCCCATCCATCAGACAATGTAGTAAAACTGCAACATCTAAACCCAGCCAAAGGGTCATGATATTCTTTGCAGTATGTATTGTAAAATGTAAACACAAACTATTTTCTCTTGGATCATACTTTCAAATGAAATGTTTGAAATTAGGAGATGTATTCAATAAAAGATTATATCAAAATGTTATAATGAAACCATGCTTTGTCTATAATACGTCTTTTTATTCAAAAGTGTGCCGAGCTCCACCCAGACAAAATCATCCCCGAGTCCGCCATATTCTGCAAGTGATACACACTGCTTTAATGTTGATTAGTTTTACATAATCTGTGAAACAAAACTACATATACATTGTAGTGGTAATTGTCTGTCTACCCTACTCATTGATGCAGTTGTTAATGAATGATGATTTTTGAAATAGAGATGGTTTCAAGAGACATGTATTGTTGGCACTGAATGACAGGCTTTCAGAAGATATAAGCAAAATAATCCGTTTTGATATGAAACAAAATAATTCTTTTCTTATTGCCTTGATATTGTATCATAAGAAAGTGAAAACTTTCATTTTAAAAAAGATTCTCACAGGTGATGTCATATAAAACATGACGTTTTCGAGTCTTAACACAACCAATCTTTATTTCCTCATTATGAGATTATTAAAATATTGAAACGAAGCAATTCATACAACATATTTACATTAGTAGAAAAAATGTATATAAAGATATACTGTTTGTATTGTTTGACTGAGAGTGTCGGCGTGCTTCTGTAATCTAGCTACTTGGAGGTCAGAGTTGTCCATTTTGGGGGGCAAAATTTTACGGATATGAAAAATCCACAAAATTTACAATCGCAAAAATCCTGTACTGATACATATTGGTATAGATAGGGATAATATGACCGCAGAAATTGTAAACACATTCTATAATTTGATATATATTGGTACAGATAGGGATAATATGACCGCAGAAATTGTAAACACAGTCTATAATTTGGTACCATTTACGGATTGGATCGTAAAAATTTCCACCTGCAGAAAATAGCCATTATATGGTATATCTGGAATGATTGATTGATTGATTATGGTTTTACGCCGTTTTGGCAATATTTCAGCCACTTTATGGTGGTTAACTAACTGAAATATGTCTGGTTGTGGGTGTTTGAGTTTCCCTGACGGCCCCCAGTGAGCCTACTGGAATGTACTTTGTAAAAGCATCCAAGTCGGCAAAGAAGATTTGGAAAGTATATACATACGTCGTTGAATTGAGCGATGTTGAGTTCGAGGCCCATTCAAACACTTGTTTAAGTACATTGTGTAAAATTTTTCGCTTTTCTGACTTTCCAAATTAACTTTTTGGTCATTTGCAAGATACATACTATTCCTTGAATGGGTAATGCATTTTTATATCTTTTAATAAAAAACCCCATGAAAAACCAAAAAGTGTAAAGTGTGCTTTATTTTTTCTTAAAAGGTTAGCATCGTAAGCACAGGTTAGCATCGTAAGGACTGGTATATATATATATATATATATAGATAGATAGATAGATAGATAGATAATTACTTTTCGCAATGATCGGTAAAAGTATAGGTAAAAAATATAAAAGACACACGAAGACGTTTAGTAAAGCTTTAGCGCTTTCATTTCAAATCTTCAGAAGCTTTACATTTACTAATGCTCTAGGTATACAACTCATTATAAATCATCTTAAAGAGTGCTTTATAATAATATATCAAAACAGGAAGCCATTATATGTCGGAGAAAGACAACTGATAATTGACAGCTGGGTAAAACAACACTTCCAGGTATTTGTCGCGGTATTAAAGTTAGATAGTCGTGTTGACAGTTCAGTTCTGAGCGCAAAATCATGGTTCGAATCTCGGTTGATTCAATGATCAGACTGTATATTAGATATTGACGGTTTCTTCCATCGAGCCTCGACATGGGGAAAGTCAAGAGGACCAAACTGCTGCACTTTACAGACCCATCATATATTGCATGGCTTAGGTCCATAGCACAGGTCAACCACTGGAACTTCATTTACTAAATGTAAAGCTTCTGAAGATTTGAAATGAAAGCGCTAAAGTTTTACTAAACGTCACCGTGTGTCTTTTTAATTTTGTTTTACATATATATATATATATATATATATATATATATATATATATATATATATACAGTGAAGGTGGAAATTGGGCTGATGAACAATAAAACGCCAAGACCCATTATTTCTTCTCCTTTCTATTTTGGTCTTTTGACACGATAAATCACATTCCGATTTTGGCGAAAGTCCATATCTTAAGTATTAAAATCCGTGTACAACCAGTGATAATTGGTGTCATCGTAATATGAGAGAGATTGCCTCGAAGCAGAGTTACCGACATACAACCAACAAATATAAATGCTGATGCGATTCTCCGTAAACACGTCTCTCTCAAAGGTGGAGTCGCGCTGGGAATTCAAGGTTTAATAGTCGGTTAATAACATTCAAAGACTTTATGATGCAAATCTGCAGACGCGTTTAATTAAATAAATCAGCCAAAGAGATTACCCCTTCAGAAACAGGAAGCCATTATATGTCGGAGAAAGACAACTGATAATTGACAGCTGGGTAAAACAACACTTCCAGGTATTTGTCGCGGTATTAAAGTTAGATAGTCGTGTTGACAGTTCAGTTCTGAGCGCAAAATCATGGTTCGAATCTCGGTTGATTCAATGATCAGACTGTATATTAGATATTGACGGTTTCTTCCATCGAGCCTCGACATGGGGAAAGTCAAGAGGACCAAACTGCTGCACTTTACAGACCCATCATATATTGCATGGCTTAGGTCCATAGCACAGATCAACCACTGGGACTTCATCTGGTTCGTCTCAGTGAGAACGCACTTTTCTTGCAGATTAAAGTTTATTATAAAACACTCTTTAAGATGATTTATAATGAGTTGTATACCTAGGACATTCCTTTGTTTTGAGTTTTACGTCTTTTCGAAAATCTTCCAATCATACCAGGACATCACCAACTTTTGACAAAGTGACACAAAATCTAGACGTTGAACATTAACAGTGAAGGTTCTATATTGTATTAACGTCTATTAGGAGACCATACTTCCCTTTCGAAAGATCAGCGACGTTCACCATTAATTCCGGGAGGTGGGCGAGAGAATTGTACCTTTTTATGACTTGTAGCTGTCACTACCGTCTTAGAAAAACGACCTCTTGAGAACTCGCTGTGCCATCATAGTGTATGTATAAGTGTGTCTTTATGATAGAGTGAAAAAAGAGATCAGAAATATCTTGATGTTTCTTCATGCTGCACAATCCCACCGCAGCTGTATTTTTGCTGAGTTAATTAACACTAATGTAAAGATAAAAAATGTAATTTATTGAAAAATGATGAAAAATATATAAATCTTTAATCTTCTTCAAATAGGTTAACATACCATAACCAACGAGAGAGAGAGAGAGAGAGAGAGAGAGAGAGAGAGAGAGAGAGAGAGAGAGATATGCATTTAAAGTTATTACCATTTGAATTGTATACTAGTTAAACATTTCTAATTCCCCTTCTGCGGTTTGGTAACTACAACATGTACAAGTCAGTGTCTTCCATTCGTTTGATTGCCTTGTCTTGCCTGTGTAAGAACACAATAATACGACTCAATTTACCCACTTTGAATCCTCTTGTCACATGTTCATGTGATATGAACCAAACACACTTCAGACCCTGCTCAACCTCAGGATCACTGGTATTAAACTGATGATAGTAACGATCGTTACTATCATCCCAAGATGGCGGAAGGAAATTCCAGAAAGACCACGTTTACTTATTATATCTATTTGTATTGTTTATTTGCGAATGATATGTAGGTAAGAAATATCATACACTAGCACCAATTACGATCAGGTGTTATTTTATCTTTATACGGCTCATATGAACAGAAAATTCGTCGTTGAAAAAACAGCGAGGATGATAGTAACGAAAATGAATGATGATAGTAACGTAGAATTTTCGTTACTATCATCCTCGCTGTTTTTTCAACGACGAATTTTCTGTTCATATGAGCCGTATAAAAGATAAAATAACACCTGATCGTAATTGTTGCTAGTGTATGATATTTCTTACCTACATATCATTCGCAAATAAACAATACAAATAGATATAATAAGTAAACGTGGTTTTTCCGGAATTTCCTTACGCCATCTTGGGATGATAGTTACGATCGTTACTATCATCAGTTTAATACCAGTGAGGATGATGTTACGGTTTACCGCATGCTCGTGTGGTAGTGCATTTCCTAATAAGGTGGAATAGTTGTAAACCTCTTTCTTGGGTACTTTGTAATCAGTATAAGCAAAACGCTGAAATTAGTAGGGACATCCAAAGAAGCGTTCTGCCGTATACTGTTCGCTTTTAAATCATACCAACGGTTTCCTTACATTTATACCCTAGCAATCAATGTTTAGGGTTTATATCTTACACGACAAAGTGAAGAGGTTGACATTCTGAGAAGTATCTTTACGTTACATGCTTACAAATATTTTTTTTTAATTGAACAGCACGAAGATGCAGTTGTAAAATAGTAGAAGGGAGGATAATTCTAGAATATATATATATCTCATGTTGTCAAACTCAAAGATTCTTTCTATTCTTATGTCTTATAGTTAATCGACACAGGTATTCAGGAGACTTAGTGAAGAATTGTCGAGAGGGACGTTAAACAATAAACAAACATATAGAGATATCATTGATAACAGTTATATTGTAAATTATATTTGATAAACAAAGAAAATCAACTAAGAGCATAAAATATATAGTTTTAATACTATTCACAAAGGATGAAATAGTTTAATCACAATATCTTCCGACAGATTTTCCATAAATTACTGGAGGAAAATGGAATATCCTGGATTTTTTAAGATATCACTTAGTTTACACGAACGGAAAGTCCTTTGCTAATGGCTAAAATATATATGTTCCTTCATTTCTAAAGTATACTATATCAAAGCTCCTCTATACTTCACTCTACCTTATCAACAGCTGTTAATTCTAAGGAAAGCATGTATACACCAGATCTAGAACTTTCATGGGGTTTGGAAGAGGAATTTCACATATACCAGCAAATTGCTCTCCTTTTGTAAGGAACTATGCAAAGATGTGATGCCCTGGAAATTTTAATCTACCAAATCTCAATTACACTTCTGATGCCATCAAATTGGGCATATCTCAATTCTCATGTCTGCGAAGTACCTCGCGTAATTTCATAACAATTTTCAGACATTAAGGTATGTCTAGTGCTGTGGTTGCATAGGTGAAGGTAAAATATTTTCTAGCGTATCTATTCGGTAAACAAAGTACTAGTATACGTTTTAGAGCTTGGCTGAATATCTAAAAGCATATCATGTCTAGTATTTTAACGTCAGTGAATGGGCAAATCATCTACGAAAAATATCTATAACAAGGATGTTACCACAGTGGGAATATATCAAGTACAATGTAAAACAGGAAATACATCAGTTACATGACAATTTATACAGAAGTTTTTGGAAGTTCAATATCATTCTGTTGTTGCATCAAATTTCTGATTCAACTTGGGCCAAAATGCAAGGATAAGGATGCAGGGTGAATCATGACAGATATGCGTTTTAGAAGTAACATTTCCTGCATAAACTATTTCACATAGTTCCGTAACAATTTTTAGTACTCATTACAGTGAGATAGCTACAGATATTAAGTGTGTCAATCATTTCGACATCTAAGTATTTCGGAAACGATTCCCTTATACTGTCGCTTGTAAATAGATAAGAAAGTCACTTTCGGGCGATCCCTTAACATCCAATGCCCTGTCACGTGCGACTGACATCCCTTCTAAGTTAACTTCTCGATGAAAGTTAGGTATTCAAGTAATTAATGAACTGTTCTGTTGTGTATGTTATACATCCCCTACAAATGCTGTTTGTTATCTATTGATTGTCGCTGTGAAATTACGGGAAGAGTTTTCAGACATTTTGTTATAGGATATTATCAGCAGAAGTGAACAAAATGGATCTTAAAATGATGTCCAGGCAGTCCTGTTTTGACCAATGATTAATTTATTGTCGTGAAGAAATCAAAGTGAAAACAATGTACACCTTAAGCTGTGAAAGTTGAAAGCCAGGGTGATTATATATATATATATATATGCTTATTGACAATTATTGTTGATGAGAATATTTAGATACTGTATATGTACGTGTGGAGTTGTTGATGAAATACGGCATGCTATATTGAAGCGACGTCAAACCCCAAAACGTTGTTGCGTAAATTCGTACTGATTTTACGTTGTACAAATGCAAGAAATAAAACCTATGAACAAGCCGTTAAAGTGTTACCAAAAGAAAACGACGCATCTAACGATGAAACCACAAACCAAAATTGCTCGCGTGCACTTAGTTAATTCGTGTCTTTCATAGACATTAGGTCACAAGGAAGGCACTGACCTTATCGCAGCGTCACAACATCTCATTGAAAGCGGTTCAGAAACATAAACCAAGCCAATTCCAAGTGGGCGATCGATTATCTAATCGATTTATATAAATTACGATGCATGCATAACACAAATAACTGTCTGGCACGGAGAGATTAACCTCGTCAAAACTAACTCAATGATACAAGGCAGCGCGATTAACGGAAAGATGCCCGGCAACAAAAGACTATTTGAAGTAAATAATATTATACTGTAATACAGCTGCTATCAGAGCTATTTTTATACAAAATCAATAGGTAAATTAAGTTTTGGAAATCTGAGGCACTATGAACTGTTCTACGTCCATATGCAGCTTTTAAAGAATAATAATTTTGTTACCGAGTGACAGAAAGACATGTATTAATAACTATTAAGCCAGAGATGTATTGTCTTATTTTCTACGTTTCCATGTTAACTTTTAAAATGAAATAGAATATGCGGAATCTACAATCGTGGTACTTCGCCTACAAATATTGACGTATCAATATGAGTGAAAAACGTAAATCAAACAATCACAATGAAAAACACCATGTAGAACCTTCAATACGGAAATTAAATACCACAGAAAAAGTCAAATATGAAATATGCATTATTCATTCATTTAATACCCATTTAATGCTGATTAACTGAAACGTGTTTGCTCTGATCCCAACTATAGAACAAACAACATTACTTGTGTAAATTGTCTTTTATTGTGATGAAAATGTAAAAGGGGAGATCACCCAGAATGACAATCATTGGTACTCAGTGAGTCGAAAAGTAGTCGCGAATTAATTTTATGGTGGATCAATGACATTTATATTGAAATTACTGGATCTGGAGGAACTTTGGGGTGGGTAACGATAATGGCAGAATTTTAGAGTATTTTGAATCGAAGTTTTGAGGAAATTTCTTGTGGTTTTATTAGGGGATGGTATGATATAGACCTTTAACATTATTAGACAAAATAACAGGTTCCTTTGATTTAAGCTTCCTTGTAATCCGCTTCGGATTATAAAGTATAAACTATGCCAAGTTAGCTTATATCGTATACATGTAACATAGGTAAAAAAAAAAAAAAAACCAAAAAACAAATTTCATTCCATAAATAACATTTTGAAAAGAAAATCAACCTATGCACACAACATGAAGAAAACTTACCTTAAGTTTCTTGTTGATTTTAAGGTTCATTGAAAAACGCCAAGTCTGATAACTGTCACTTAATACTTAAAAATTTTATATTACGGGGGTTTCAAAGGTCTCATTTAAAGTAAATGAAGTCAGCATTTCGCAATTTCTTTGGTTGTTATAATGATCTACATATGTAATTTGCAAATACAAGTTAGCACTGGGTCGAATGCCATCTGACGTGTTTCATAACCATTCTTAGACCGTACTTACATACCTATTTTGACTAGGGATTACTCTGTTTACCTGATCAAGATATAAGATATTACGGCGAGTGTGACCGGTTAACAGGAGATGCTTACTCCTCCAAGGCATTAAAAATTTTGTATATTCAGGGGTTTGTGTTTGCAGGAGAAATTTTCCGTTATTTCCTTTGTAATTACGAATTTTCATAGCTTACTTTTGAAACGCCTCTCCACGGAAAATCAAAGACGATGGCCATGTTTTTTTCATTAATTTTAACTCATTAATGCATGCTTTATCTTATATCAAAATTTGAATAAAATATCTGTAGTAGAAACGAATTAGGTCCGTCACCCTTAATTAACGAATTAGGTCCGTCACCTTTAATTTTGTACATGTCTCTTTTATAGGTTTTATTAGATTACCATCACTTCATAGGTAGATAGTACTGGATACTGACAACATAAGATTGACCTAGTTCATGGCTTAGCTGGTCATTTTAGTTGTATACGCATAGCTGGTCATTTTAGCTGGACACAACGAGTTGGATAATCATTATATCCAACCACAAACCATGGGAGATTCTTTTTATCACATATTTCATCATAATAGACTATTGTTTACCTCAACCCGAACTATTTTCGTAACGTTAACATTAACGCCGCAACAAAAAGTTCGTTGGGAAATATAAATAAAAATGAACATTGACTGTCACAATGTTTAATTCCTAAAAGATCATTTTTAAATGAGAAAAATTCATTTTAAGACGTTTTACATTGAAATTGTGTGATTATTCATGAAAATGTCAGTCATCCGAATCTCTGTCATAAACGACGCGCAGTCTTTTTTGGATTTGTTGTAGACTTTGCATTCGCGAATGTTGATGATGGATATTTTCCATCATGTACATCGCCACTGAGATTTTTTTTTTAATGTTTCCTGTGACATGGAGCTTTCATCGTTAAATGTGCTTGTGTTTCTTACATCTGTATTTGTGATGGAATGGTTTTGTATGCAGTTGAATGTGGCGTGTCCCGGGTTCATTTGGAGCATGGAGTTGGCAAATTGATATCTACTAGATAAAGGGGTAAATATGTGATAACAGATTTTAGTGTGTTCGCTTCCTAATGTGAACTACCTAGTTTTCTAACACTCAGAAAGATATACACAGTACGTCATTCAGTTCTGACAGTGGGGAGGGGGGTGGGGTGGTCTAAACACTTTCCAGAAATATTTCAACAGTGTTACCGGTCTTCTTCAGTCGTGTTTATCTGTTATAGCAACGTAACGCAAGACTACATACACAAAAGTAATATGACGTCACAGCATTAGGCAATTGAAAAGTAACGCTTTTTTTACTTTCATTTCAGTCAGAATTCCCACCCATTAAAATAGATGTACTATATTTATTCGTATTCATACGTGCATCATTTACAACTGCAACGAATCCCGTGGGGATCCGGGTTAGAACATCTTAGGCGACTAAATGGGGCGGATGAGACTGCAAAAATCACAGCAAGTGTGGCACGATAAAGATCCCTCCCTGCTCAAAGACTGTAAGCGCCGAGCATAGACCTAAATTTTGCAGCCCTTCACCGGATATGGTGACGTCTCCATATGGATAAAAATTCTCTGGAGGGACATTAAACAATATACAGGTGACTCTCGATAACTCGAAGTTCAAGGGACCTTGAAAAAACTTCGAGAAATCGAGAGTTCGAAATTGAAGGTTCGCCGATATGGTTCAGAGTTTACAGTAACCGGAAATGTTTACCAACAAAATCATATCGTTTTGACGTTTCCCTTCATATTTGTCAGGTAGTTAATTTGATATCAAAATAAAGAACCTTATTTTGCATTAATAAAAAGATTTCAAAGTCTATGTATTAATTTGTTCTTTAATTATGCTAAGATAGGCATACAAAACCAAGTTCCGATAAAGCTTTACTATTAACTAAACAGAGCACAATGTTACGTTGCTTTACACAAAGCAAAAATTCTAACGAATGAGTAAAATGATGTTTTAGAGTAATTTTACACAAAGAACAAACTCGAGAAATTGAAAAGTCTGTAGATCTCTAAATTAATGTATAAAACTTCCTCTCTCGTTGTCAAGTCAAAACAAATTACAGATTTTATTCATAGTAAACAACAATATTTATTCTCAAATAAATACAACATGTGTATTGTAGAGATGTAATTCGTAGTATGTAATACAATATTGTACATAGCATGCCTGGTTATATATAATTTTAATCATCACGACACAAAACCCCAGTGGAAGGTGTAAATTGACCAATTATATACTCAAGTGTGTCACCTCCACGAAGAAGCACGGACGATGTTTCACCTATATAAACACCTAATTTCCAAAGCCACACTATCCTCCGGCATTCCACAAAATCCAGTCAAGCGGAAATTATTACACGCTTGGGTAACAGTGGGTATACGCTACCACCACTTCGAGTGAGAGATCGAGAGTGAAATAATAATAATAATGGTAATAATCAATTCATTTTGTAAAGCGTAAAATCCATATTGCTCTAAACGATATTCAAATAACAATAAAATAAGTTGTATAAGAACAAATGACTAGTAGGTGAAGATAAGGAGTCCGTTGTGATAGCACAACATAGTAATCTTGACTTAGATTTCATCAAATTTCATTCATATGTCGATTCGATATATCCCTGTGAGCTAAAAAAAAAAAAAAAAAAAAGAAGACACCACAGAGTCGTCCACTTCTGCTTCATACTTAATATTTTATTGAAAGTAGACATAAACGGCAAACTGACAACTCAGCTGTATGACAAACGGGATGATTTCAGCTTCTCCATCGTCAACTTCCCATATTCATGTAGCAATATTCCATTATCACCTGCATATGGTGTTTATATCTCTCAACTGATTCGATAAGCAAGAGCTTGTTCTGCGTATGGTCAGTTTTTAAATCGAGGCAAGCTACTGACAAAGTTGATGGTACAAGGGTTTCAACAGTCTCGATTGAAGTCAGCATTTCGCAAATTCTATGGTCGTTATAACGATCTAGTTCGTCAATACAACCTATCATTGGGTCAACTGCTGTCTGACATGTTTCATGCCGATTGTTAGGCCGTTCTTGGCACACTGATTTTGACTACGGATAACTCCGTTTACCTGATCAGGATATAGGGCTTACGATGGGTGTGATCGGTCGACAGGGGATGCTTACTCCTCCTAGGCACCTGATCCCACCTCTGGTGTGTCTAGGGATCCGTGTTTGCCCAACTATATATTTTATATTGCTTATAGGAGTTATGAGATTGATCATTGTTCGTTATATTCACCTTTCATCTGCACAGACTAGTTGTAATGAATTGTAAACAGATGAGTCTTTAGTTTAGATATAAAGATACAGAGACTAACAGCAGTCTGATATCATATGGTAGAACATTCCACAGTTTAGAACCAGCCACACTAAAAGCTCAAGTTTGAATCACAGATGAGGTGGTAAATGGCACTTGTAGTAGGTTCTGATCACTGGACCGCAGAGTTCTGGAGGGAGTATAGGGTGTTATGAGTTCCTGCAGATAGGATGGGGCCATGATGTTTTCTGTTTTGTACGCTAACACCAATGTCTGGAAGATGACTCTTTGCTGAATGGCAGCCAATGGAGGGAGCGTAGTACTGATGTAATGCTGTCATATTTCCGGGTGTCTGATATGATTCTGGCTGCAGCGTATTGGATGGATTGGAGCCGCTTTTGCTTTGATGGTAAGCCGTAGTAGAGATAGTTGCAGTAGTCCAGCTTTGTTGTTATGAAGGAATGGACAACACATTCCAGCGATTCCCTGTCCAGATATCTCCTCAGCTGGCTCAGGCTCTTAAGGTGGATGAAGGTACCTCTGCACACTGATGATATATGTGCCTCCATGGCCATGTGACAATGGTTACACCAACGCCCTTGACCTTAGAAACAGACGTCTCCTACTTGCAGTGATGGTATGTGCAGCTTAGAGGCCATTTGTTTGGAGGATAGCACTAGCACCTCAGTCTTATCTGTATTGATCTTGAGGTGATGCTGAGCCATCCAGGTTTGAACTGACCTCAAACAAGACTCCATCTGACTTACTACAAGAGCGGCCTGTTGGACTTTAAAGCTGATATACAGTTCATTATCGTCAGCATACATATGGTACAAGACATTGTTCTTTCTGAGAAGGGCCCCCAGGGATGCTGTGTAGAAGTTGAACAAAACGGGTCCGAGGTCCACTGCAGTCCAACTCAGTGGCACGAGACTTCGCTCCCTTCACTTCGACAATCTGGGTCCGATTGGTAAGATAGGACGCGGATCACATTAGCACAGTGCCCTTAATTCCAAAGTCCTTATGTATTTGCAGCAAGCGTGAATGATCTACAGTGTCAGAGGCAGCCGATAGGTCAATTGCATTAGCAAGACAGCCTTCTGCTCTCCAATGGCACAAACCACATCGTTGTGAACTCGCAGAAGTGCCGTATCAGTACTATGCACTTTGGAATGGCTCCAGTAGATTGTTCTCACTGGGGTAGGTTTGTATCTGTGCCGCTACAACCTTCTCAATCAACTTGGATAGATATGCAAGGTTAGACACTGGCCGGTAGTTCTTTGGTATGTCAGGGTCCAGTGAAGCCTTTTTCGGAAGTGGTATCACAATAGCTCCTTTGAATAATGTTGGGTAGGAACCACTCTCAAGTGACTTATTTATAATAGAAGTGATGACGGGAACAAGAGCTGTGACTTCTAGCTTCACAAGGGATGTAGGCATAGGGTCCAGTTTACAGCTCTTGTTGATAGATGACGTAATCAACTTCGTGCCCTCATCCACAGTAACATGTTGGAAATGGCTAAGTTTAGTTTCATTGCCGAGTGCTGGTGGGTCAACAAGTGGATTGTGATTGTCATGTGTAATGGAGCTGCGAATTCGTGTAATTTTCTTGTTGACCACTCTGAAAAGCTGCTTACTGTCATCTTTGTTATCATGCACCAAAGTCCTGTAATGCTGGAGCTTAGCCGCATCAATTAGTATGCTCACCTCTTCCCTGCACTGAATGTAAATCTCTCTGTGTACATGTACCATGAGTCCTGATTTACGCCACAGTCTCTCAGCTTGTCTGCGTCTCTGCTTCGCCTCTCTGATAGAGCTGTTGTACCACTCAGATTCTGGTCTGATTGTGATCGTGCGAGTTCTGCAAGCGAGTCCATAATGGAAGAGAGTCCACTGATGTAGAGTTCTGTGAGGACAGTGAGTGACATCTCGGTTTCCGCCGATGAACACAGGGTAGAGCTGGTGACAGCTTGACTGAGAGCTTTGGGGGCAATGGCCTTGACCTTAGGATAAATCACTGACTGTTTAGGCAGCTGCGATTTGGACATCGAGAAATTCACAAACACAGGGAAATGATCCGGGAAACCATGGTAGTTCAGCAAGGGTGGTAAGTACAAGAGAGTCTACTGACCTGGATAGAACAAGGTCCAGTGTGTGGCCGCCGCGATGGGTGCTCTGAGTGATATGTTGCTGGAAGCCAAAGGATGTCACCAGAGAGAGAAGTGCAGCAGTATCACTGGAATTCTCAATGTGGAAGTTGAAATCACCCACGATAAGTAGAGAGGTAGTGCATGAAACCAATTGTTCAAGGTAAGCATAGAACTCATTGAAAAACTGCTTCACTGTGTAGTTGTTGCCTCTAGAAGGGGTGGACGATATACAACACACAAACGTAGTTTCTGAGTAGCATTCACACTATAGTCCAATACCTCCATAGAATGAGTGTGTTGTAGGTTTACCACTTAGGTTAGACCTGTGAATGACAGCTGTTCCTCCACAATGGGACATGAGAGGATTGTGTTTGATGTTGTAACCAGGGGATAGCAGTGCACTGATGATAGGGTTATATCTGTCTGAACCTGTAAGCTAAGTATCTGTGAGACCCATAATGTCTAAGTCCTGCTCACTGATGAAGTCATTTATGCTAGTGGTTTTGTTGCACACTGACCAGGGATTTAGTAAACATATGTTAAAATGTCTCACTTTGGCTTTGGGGGTGTGCCATTGGGAATTTGTAGATGGTTTGTTTTGGTCACCGTGTTGGCAGGCCTGAGAAGAATTCCCTTTGATGTAATGTTTATGCCAGCCAGCAGAACCAGGTTGTTATAGTCTGCCTTACGTGTCCGATCTGGCTTACATCTCAACCGCCCAACACACACTGTGTTGATGTGTCTGACAAACTTTCGTCCTGCCTTTGTGCCTCTTCTCACACGAGAATTTTAGTACGACCTGCCAAAGGCAGATCTATTGGTTTTGCAAAACGCATCATTCAACTATTGAATATCTTGACATGCACTAAATTTGATAGGGCGGCCTACTAATACAATTAGAGACGGAAGAAAGTCAAATCATACGGCAACTAAATATATTTCTATATTTTTGTAAGAAAATTAACAGGACGAAACAATGAAATGTGTTTTACGGGACCCAACTTCACTTCGAGTGATTGAACGTTCGAGAGATCGATAGTAAATTTGTTTTGTTATATAGAGAAAAATCGGGACCATGATTTCACTTCGAGAGATCGAACGTTCGAGCCATCGAGAGTCACCTGTACAATCAATCAACAAATGCAACGAATTCACGATGAAATGGTGATCGTTACAATGCGCAGTAGAGTCATAAAGGCAAAAATACACACCCACAGAGAGAGAGAGAGAGAGAGAGAGAGAGAGAGAGAGAGAGAGATGCATGTGAATAATACTAGGCACTCCAAGATGGCTAATGAGTTTATTCTGTTATATATGTTTCGGAATGCCGAGCCCGACAATATTTATAACATGAACATATATTATACCCCCCCCCCCCTTCAAACAAAAGTAATCAAATTGTAGTATGTAGATATTTAGATGAAATACCAATGAATACAAGAGTATCAAACACTCAACAGTTCATAATGTCAATTGATGTATTCTAAAGTAAGGCTACTGACCTGCATGCAAACTAAAACATATTCATATAGACTGAAATTTACAGGTAGAACACTAACACATGTGATTTGTCTCAAAATTATCAAGATCCAACAAATTTACAAAACAAAATTAGCACTTAAATTGCCCACTCACATTTCACTTCACAAATCCAACTTCTTTGGAGGAATGCCTTGTCTCCCTGATCTGGTGGTGCGCGACTTAGACAAAGTGCTAGTAGGGGCCTGTCGAATGACACTGAATTCAGCAGTTTTGCTAGTGATACCTGGAGTCGCACTTGTTGATTCTCGCAACATTTCATCTCACGGATTTTCATCACTTGGTTGATCATCAAGAACTTCATTAGCAGTTACGTTAGCCCTGTGAGTCGAAAATCTCAGGTGCTCACGATTGCGACATAACTGGAGATTTTCAACCTTCACGACATATGATCTAGGTGCTTCATGATGTCCAACTATTGTTCCTGGGATCCATTTCCTTTCTCCTTTTTGCTGCATGATGCGAACTGTACGGTATAACGGCAGCAGATCATTGTTTCTGACTTTGATATAAAAACTAGCTTTCTGCTTGTCCTTGATCGATTGTAAACTCTGCTTTATACGGTTTTGATTTCGACTTTTTGGGCGCAAAATGTCAGACGTTGCCGATAGAGTATTTGATGACTTCCTTCCCACGAGAAGTTGAGATGTGGACAGATTTACATTCTCTAATGGTGTGGTTTAGGAGTTCAAGCTGTTTATCTGATTTTCTCTTTAGACGCTTCACAGTTTGGACTGCCCGCTTGGCTGCACCATTTGAAATTTGAAAGTGTGGACTGGAGGTAACATGTGCAATGTCCAAATCTTTGCAGAAATCTCGGAATTCGAACGAACTAAACTGAGAGTTCATTCCAGGCCAGTACATCACCTCGCGGGCAAGCTGCTTACATTTTATAATTCCAAAGTGGGACTGGTGTATCAAACTGAGCATGTGTGAACGAAGAGTAGGTGGAATTACGATCCGCATAGCTTTGAATATTATAAATTACCCCATCTGTGACGGATAGTTCACCACGTGATGTCCAGAAATCCCGGACACTGACTGGGGTTTCATATTTAATGTCAGGCCAACCATTTATAATGACGGTATATAGTCCTTGTAACTCGGTAAGCGTATGTTCTCTAATGTCCTCCTGCCTCTCCCTACTGATAGACAGTAAGTCTGAAAAAAGCCTTCATGTCAGCTAAATCTAGATCCGGTTCATTGTTCAGTAGGTACGCTTGGGACAAGGCATCAGCTGCTACCATATCCTTGCCTTTCTGGTATTAAAAGGTAAGATCGTACCACTGTAGCTTTAAAAGTAGCATCTTTTAAAGTCCCATAGGTGCGGACAACATCGGCTTTATGAAGATTTGTTCAAGAGGCATGTGGTCATTGTACACAGTAACTGGTTTGCCAAAAAACGTAGCAATGAAATTTAGATGCTCCATGCACAACTGATAGCATCTCCTTTTCGATTTGAGCATATCGTTTTTCAGTGTCTGAGAGAACTCGCGACGAGTAAGCGATGGCACGGCCATCCTGCAAAAGAATCGCACCGAGGCCATCCTTCGAGGCATCACAATGTATCTCAGTAAGCTTGCTGACATCAAAGAGGACGAGAACATGTGTGGTAATGCAAGCAGTTTTGAGTTTGTCAAAACTCTCTTGCTGCGTATGGTTTCATTGAAATTTAATTTCAGCTTTAAAAAGTTCTCTGAGAGGCAAATTAATTTCGCTCATATAGAGAATAAACTTGCTCAGGTATTGCACGATACCTAGGAATCTCCGCACAGCTTCCCTTGTCATAGGTGGCGGTATGTCGCACACGGCACGTAGTTTCTCGGGATCAGGTCTGATACCTTCAGTACTGATAACATGGCCTACATAAGGTAATGATGTCCTGCGAACTCGACACTTATCAAAATTGAGACGCAAATTGTACTGGATTGCTCTCTCGATTAGTGCTCTGAGAATATAGCCAAGGTGCTCACGATCACGACCAGCGATCAAAATATCATCCATAATCGCGAATGCTTCTTCGATTCCTTCCAGCATCTGGTCCATAATGCGTTGATACATTTCTTCGGTTGACTTTATACCGGATGGAAGCCTGAGCCAGCAAAAACGACCAATCGCAGTATTGAAAGTGGTGAGATATGACGAATCATTGTCATGCTTGATCTGCATGTAGCCTAATTTTGCATCAAGAACTGAGAATAATTTCGCACCGGGAATGGAGGATGCCACTTCCTCTACCGTCTTCATCGGGTGATGTTCACACTTAATGGCTTCAATAAAGTATTTCGGATCAATAGATTCTCACTTTATTGTTCCGCAAGCTAACAACCACCGAACTGATTGAGTGGGTTTTTCAACGGGAGTAATACAACCATCAAATTCCATTTCCCTTCGCTTTTCGATGATCCGCGGCTTCAACAACGCTGGCTGACGACGCATGGAGTGGATCACACCTTTTGCGTTCGGGTTGACTTTAATACTGTGTTCTCCAGGGAGATAAGATCAGGAAAGTCACTTAACGGTGTCCATACGCATAATGAGATCAAGTTATTCAACTGTAGCTCCAGTTATGACATTCTCCTGTGAAACATCTACTTCGATTTTGGTAGAAATAGGTATATTACTCATTTTACTGGTGAGTAGTAAGTCAAAACAGAATTCCGGACAGATTGTATGGTTTGTGAACGAACGGAATATTTTCTGCGAATCCTGCTCATTACCATGGAGCTTAGCTTTCACATACTGCGATCTCACTAAATTACATTGCATTTCGCACCAGTGTCTATGCGGAATTTTTTAGCGGTGTACTACAAACATAATGTAGTGAACTTATCTGACAGGCATGTACGAGTGTCTGCATCAGTTGTGGTAGATGGGAGAATATCTATGATGTTATCTTCATCGGATAGACCTTCCTGCTCTAGAGTGTTCATTCTGGTAGCAGCTGGATCACGCTTCCTACACACTGACAACCAGTGGTCAGGCTTCTTGCAATATTTGCAAGTTGTTCCGACTGCCTGACATTTGGTGTGGTTTGCATCCAATCCTCAACGCGTACATGTGCTTTTCATTTTGATGCTTGTTTTCTGCTTAAGGTCCATTCGTATCTTATTGTCGTGTTTCCCTATACCAGACTTTCTGTTTCACACCAAGTTTAGAAACCGGAATTTTCTCTGATCCTCGGAACAGTTTCAATCGAGTCTGTGACATTTCATACTAACGCCCAATGTCAAGGGTTTACACGAGAGTAAAACCTTGGTCTTGGTCAAGTAGTCGTTCTTGCACTTTCTTATGGGCTACTCCTGCTATAATTCCATCTATCAGAATGTCATTAGTGTCCGCATATTCAGTCCATTCAGATTAATCGCAGATCTTTGAAGAAGTTGTCAAAGGATTCTCCTTCATGCTGTCTACGCTGCCTGACTTTGAACCTTGCGGCCCTTTTGTTTTTTCTAGGTCTAACGTACACTTCAAACTTGTCTAATATTTTCTTCGGATCATCTTCCTCACTTTCTCCCCACTCAAACGTTATGGACACTTCACGCCCATGTTTTCCTATCCACATACCTAACCAACCAGCCTTGTCCTTTTGGTCCGCTTTACGTCAAGGTCCTTTATATACAAATTCAACGTGCTATCTAAACTGCAGGAACTCGTAGGTTTGCGGGTGAGACCAGTTCATAGAAGGTTGTTCGAACGAAGCAGACATGGCGACGTAACAGACGGACTGTTTACTGACTCGTTTACGAGGTTGTTACTGACGGACGTGGCTTTTTCTGTATGCTTGTGAATAATACGAAACACCCCAAGATGGTTCTTGAGTTTATTCTTTTATACACGTGTCTTGGAATGCCGAGAGAGAGAGAGGGGGGGGGGGGGGGGGGGGCGGGGGTCTAGCGTGGCTTACACACCGCTTTAAATTTGGTTCCGCTGCCAGCTAGTTCAACCTCGAGTAGGGGCGAAAATGGGTATCCATGTATAGTGAGTCTCTCTCTCCCTCTCTCTCTCTGTGCAGTTTGATACATTTCACTTAAATTTAGAATGATCGATAATTTCTTAATCTACGGATGTCACTTACCAAGATTAGAGAGTGTACAGTTGTATGCATGTTAAATTAGAATGTTAGAGATATATATGCGTCACCTGTCGTGTTGATCGTGACCATGAACTCAATCAGGGTTTGGGATATGTGGTGAATACTGTGACTTTGCTCCGACAGATGGACCAAATATATATGTATGGATCCGCAGAAGCCTACGGTCGACACATGAAAAAGGTCCTGTCCCACAACATTCGAATCTACGAAGTACAATGGGTCCTATGTCACAATAGGTGGGTCTATATATCGCAACAAAAACAAGACATATACATGTGTACAATTATCACAACAGGCGAATCTAAGAAGAATACTAGACACAAAGATGACAGGTGGGTCTGTAGATTACGACATGCGGATCTACAAAGAATACTACAAATATAAAAAGCCCTTTATCATAACAGGCAAAACAGATACGTACAAAAATTCCTCATATTTCAACAAATGTACTTATGAAAAATATTGCAGACAAATACAGATAGTCCTAGTTGACATCAAGCGCAACACACAACAAATGCATCTCTGAAGAATATTACAAAAACTTGTGTAACACAACAAGCGCAAAAGACACATACATAATATTGTATCACATATGCAGTCCCGTGAGGATCCGGGGTAGTATAGGTCCTCAGTACCCCCCTCCCCCCCTCTGCGAGATCCGGGATAGAATAGGTCCTCAGTACCCCCCTCCCCGGGAGATCCGGGATAGAAAATAGGTCCTCAGTACCCCCTCCCCTGGAGATCCGGGATAAAATAGGTCCTCGGTACCCCTTTTTTGTTGTAAGAGGCGACTAATTGAGACGATCCTTCGGATGAGACCGCAAAAACCGAGGCCCGGTGTCACAGGAAGTGTGGCACGATAAAGATCCCTCCCTGCTCAAAGGCCGTAGGCGCCGAGCATAGGCCTAAATTTTGTAGCACTTCATCGGCAATGATGATGCCTCCATATGAATGAAAAATCCTCGGGAGGGACGTTAAACAGTATAAAACCAAACCATCATATCTACTCTCAAATCCCTACTCCGATTTAGAATAGGTCGTCAGTGTCCCTTGCTTGTCGTAAGAGGTGACTAAATGGGGCAATCCTTCGGATGAGACCGCAGAAACTGAGGCACCGTGTCACAGCAGGTGTGGCACGAAAAAGATGCCTTCCTGCTCAAAGGCTGTTTGCAAGCGTCGAGCATAGGCCTACACGTTGCAGCCCTTTGAACACCGGCAATGATGACGTCTCCATATGAGTGAAACATTCTTAAGTGGGACGTTAAACAACATTCAACCAACCAACCTGCTCTCAGTTTTGAATTTTTATACTTTGAAGCAGAATGTATGAGACTGGAGAGGGACACAGACGGGGCTTAATGTTTTACATTAGAATATATAGGACTCTAAAAACTTTCAAGAACCACAAGGATATCAGTACTGTATTGGCAATTACCCTGAAAATCGAGTGGAACCACATTACGGGTTTAAAGATTTACATTCAGTGTTTCAATTTTGAGTTTTTACCCCCATCATGAGCAAGTTGACGGAGGTGAACGTCGTGGCCCGTGGGCTTGTTGCATTTGTCTGTGGTATTCTTCGTAAATCCGTCTGTTGTGAGATAAGGGTTTTGTTTGTTTCTGAAGTATTCTTCATAGTATAAGACCTTGGATATTTGTAGTGTTCTTCGTAGATAAATGGGGGAAAAAACACAACGAAGATAAAGCCTAAAACCTATCTGTGTTTCCGGTAACATTTTCTTTTGGTTTTGTTTTGAAAAAAATATATCTCAACTTCCTGAAACATTTTATTTCGCGAACAGTTCCCATGTTCTTCCTCAAAGACGTCTGTCAAACTTTGACGGTACTCCAAGCATATAAGCACGTTTTTATCTTCTATGTGTTTAAATTAATTACATTTTGCAATTTTGATTGCAAATATCAAGCTAATCGGAGATTCCTCTAACTCTTATCCCCGCTTTTATATTGAGACATGGGGAATTCAGGGCAGTTTCTATATTGAAAAATGGAAATTCAGCGACACCAGCTGTTGTCGCTGCTTTGCCTATATTTTGCAACTTTTTTTCGCGGATCTAGATCTACTTTCCAAGACGCGAGGATTCAATTATCGAATGATTAACATACTGACTTTGACACCGATTTGTGTATTTGTGTGCTGATATCATGCGCAAAGAAATCGAATGACGGGGATGCGACCTAAGTTAAAGTGATGCTTCATTTGTTGGTGTTAAGTCCGTTTAAACGGCGATAACATCATATTAGTCATTATTAACTTGTAGCATAATTATCCGAGTACTGAATTATCACGTCTTGGAAGGCCCACGAAATAAAGTTGTAAAAGGTAGACAAACCAGCGACACAAGCTGATGTCGTTGACATTCCCACTTTTCAATATGGAGGCCGCTCTGAATCTCCCCTGCACATGTCGATGTCATATCATAATATATAGTGTTTAGCCTCCACATCGGGAAGTCATTACAGTTCATTAAAACCGATCTCGAAAACCAAATTCTGGGTTTTTAGGTCACCTGCGTAAACTCAGGTGACCCATTACAATTGGTTTGTGTCTGGCGACGTGCGTCGTCCGTTAACAACTTCTTCCCAGAAACTACTCGGTCAATCTTGACCAAATTTGGTATGTAGCATTTGTAGGTGAAGGAGACCGGAAATAGTAAATTTCATGACCCCCCCCCCCACCCTAAGGGGCCTTAATTTTGTAGCAAAATTGGATTATTTATTTTTAAAATCTTCTTTACTCCTGGGCATCTAGCAGAAAAAGTAAGTATATAGTAACGATGAGCAAGGAAGCTTCTACCAAAATTGTAAATTTCATTATCCCCAGAGTAAGGGTTCTGACCCCAGGGCGGGGCAAAACTTACTATATTTTGTTAATTTGTAAAACACTTAAATAACATCTCCTTTGGTGCTATTGATACAAAATTCAAACTAAATGGATATTTAGAAAGAGCAGGTAGTCCTTTACCAAAATTGTAAATTTGATGATCCCAAGTGTAGGGATTTTGGTATTAGGGTGGGGCCAAAATGTTCAGTTATTAAATGTGTGAACAATAGACATTTTTAACTTCTTGATAACTATCATTCCAATTCTTTTCCATTTTGGTACGAAGCATCTTTGGTTCAAGGGGCATAAATTGTAAATTTCAGGATTCCTGGGTCCCTAGGGAGGGGGGCAAAACTGCTGCAAATTGACCAATTTTCAAAAATCGTCTTCTCAAGAACCGCACACGTGTAAGAAAAACTAAATGTATAGTGATGTAGAGCAGGAAGGCCTCTATCAAAATTGTAAATTTCATGATCCCCGGGGTAGTGGTTCTGACCCCAGGGCGAAGCCAAACTTACTATATAGTGTTTAGGTGTAAAACATTTATATAACGTCTTCTTTAGTGCTATTGATACTAAATTGAAACTAAATGGATATTTAGAAAGAGCAGGTAGTCCTTTACCAAAACTGTAAATTTGATGATCCCAGGGGTAGGGGTTTTGGTATTAGGGTGGGGCCAAACTTAGTATATAGTATTTATGTGTAAGTTTGCTGATACTGTATAAAATCTAAATGCATACTTAGGAATAGCAGAAAAGGGTGTACGAAAAAATGGTGTATTTCACAACCCAGGGTTTTGAATTTAGGATGGGTCCAAATTAGTCATATCTTTTAATGTTAATACACCTATTATATTATGTGTAAAGCCTTTCACCAGTGTATGCATTTTTTAGGGCATTGAAGTTTCAAGAATACGCCTTGTTTTATTCTGTTGCAGAACATTAGAATTTATCTTAGATATTCAGAACAGGATATTTTTTCTAGATTTCATAGCCCTTGGGAGTGGTGATACTTTTTCACTAGTACTCAGGTGACCGATAAGGCCTGTGGGCCTCTTGCTATTTTTTCTCTCCGCGGACCCAATAAAAAAAATTAGGGTCGGGGGCTAAAAAATAGGGTCAGTCGGGTTACCGGAAACATTTTTTAGGCCCAACAAGCGTATATCAAAAGTCTCATACCTCAACATGCGCAACAGACACATAGAAAAAGTCCTATATATATAACAAACGCATTTACGAAGATTACCACAGAAAAACTACGGTATTTTAAAAAAAATTGTGATTCCACAATTAATGATTAATTTTAAGATGTATGTTCTGGAGAGCAACTGAAATGTGTAGTAAAACTATTATTAATTATGATGCAGTAAATTGCTAGTCATCAAATTATGGATGAAACTACCAAATATAATCTCCGGTATAGTTTTTGATATTATGTCATTAATCAATACTTTGGTTAACTTCTAAGTGATATCATTAAGAATTACATGTGAAAAAATCAAAGTTTATTTAAACAAATTTAGACATATATACAAAATGACATTTTCATGATCTCTAAGTAGGGATATTCTGTTTTATAAATTCTACGGTTTCAAAATATTGAACAATGTTTAAATTATAAAATTAATATTCACGATGATGATATAGTAAAGTATGGAAATAGATACATGTACATGTTTTCAGGTAGCGTATAAAATACTGGCAACAAAAAGCATATTCCAAAAGACATGCAGTATTTTGAAATTTATAGTTCACTAAATGGTAAGCAATCAAAGGTATGAAAAAGTAAAGAATAGATCTAGTTATTTAAATTTTTCTAATTCTTACATATACAGTTCATGTAAAGTATACATCCATGTATGCTCTAAAATATAAAAATTCATGAAAATAGCACCCATATGGTCATTTAATGACGTCATAAATAGAGGAAATATGATGCATGAAAATAAAGTATTAATGTCTATTTTCATATTCATTAGATGTGTGCAGAAATAACAGGCACAGTTCATGAATATTCTTAGTTTGAAAGTCGCATTGTCTCTATAGCACTATACTGATATAGTGTTTATGAAACACTATCGTTTGAGTACGGTAAGTAACATGATTAAGTCACACTATTTGCAAGTGTGAAGTACTCTCATTCGAGTGCAAATTTCACACTTGACGACACAACACCATTGAAATATACAACTACAACGTTCACGAACAGTGTACATTTTTGAAACATATCCCCTTCCACAACACAAAAGGTCACACCCGTCAATTCCAATCGACGTTGCATTACACTCCCGACCATATGTTCCAGGAAAATCCGTAGAAGCGTCTTTTTCACAATATGATGAAGAAGACTCGAAATACACAAGATCTCGCCTTCCAGGTTTTTTATGGTTAGGATTAACTGGTGCAAATTGGAAGGATTTATACCTCTTCTTTTTTCTGCCACTGTTTGGTCTATTCCCTGGAATACAAACAATTATTTTATGTCTAATTTTAGCCTCATTAGTCTGCAAACATTGTTTCCACCCGGCAAACAAAATTCGTATTCTTAATACCAGGATAAAGATTTTGTACGCCGAGATATGACTGAATTCTCCTTTTTCATTGGTCATGATATCTTTAAACAACACTTTCTACTTCGCATAAAACATTCTTGAAATGAGATTCTGTAGAAGAAATGTCCATGAGAGAAAATCTGTTTGTTTAGAAGAGTGAGAGATGAGTACAGATACATTAACAAAGTTTGTTTGGGAGTGAAAGCAACATAGCTTTTTAATACGTCATATTAATTAAGCATGCAGAATAGCTATTAAATATAGAGAAAAAGACATGGATTATGACTAAAAACAAATTATAAATGTGCTGAGACACGACATTTGTGTGGTGAATGATATGATTTATTTTCACAAAATATATGTCTTTGTCAGTTTAATGGTATTTTACTTCAATGCACGCAAAAAGCATAAAAAATACTTCATGCAATTTTGACAAATCCATGATTTGGTTTTAGTAAAATTTTTGGTATTACTCCTCCTAGGTACCTGATCCCACCTCTGGTATATCCAGGGGTCCATGTTTGCCCAACTATCTATTTTGTATTGCTTATAGGAGTTAAGAGATTAATCGCCGTTCTTTATCTTCACCTTTCATAAAACCTATTCAATACCTCAATTTCCATTCTTTTTAAAAAAAAAAATAAATGCAAAATACTAAGGTGCTGTATTTCACCGTTTCATTGCATTGTGTTTCCGGTCATTAGTTCTAGAATATTTCTTCCCCTCAGATGATATTCAAAATTAAACGCAATCAGTGTAATTTTGTGATTGCATTGCCAGGACTCTAACTGTTGAATTTGTAGGTGGATGTAGATAAATAAATTCTCAAATAATGGACATTGAGACAGAGCTTTAATTATGTCATACGGTACAGTACTTTCCGTCATCATTATAATCTGTTACTTTCAATGAATTTAGGAGTCCGTCTCATAGTTCTGTACACATTTTTGAAGAATTAATTATCCATACCTCTTCTCTGTTCTCAAATGGACCCAATTTTATCAAGAGAAGATGTGATACCTCAAATTTAAACTATAACATTTTGAAAAGAAAATCAACTTAGGCACACAATGTGAATAAATTTAGAATAAGTGCCAGTTACATGTATATAAAAATGTCTCCGAGTTTCTTCTGGTTTTCTAGGTTCATTGTCAAATACAAAGTCTGATAACTCTCACTTCACGTTCTATTCTATGGTTAAGAACAAACACATGTATTTTTTTGTTAATATTGTTGTCTTTTTCAATTTAATTCTTTTTCACTTCAGTGCACGCAAAAAGCTTAAACATACTAGATATAATATTGTCATTTATGATATGATATTACTGAATTCATCTTGAGAAATCATGAAAAAGAATATATATATATATATATATATATATATATATATATATATATATGCGTGTGTGTGTGATATTGTATATTCTTGTTAATTTCATCCACAAACACAAATACATGAATATTTCCTCGCATACTAGCAAGCTATGCAGACATATAATAACAAAGACACATAACCACGGTTTTACCATGCAATACGAACCTAATTTGCGACTTCCCTCATTTCCTGGCAAAAATTTGGATAATAATAAAAGTTTATTATCTCTTAGAAAAGGCTCGAGTGAAATTTTCTTATCAAAATTTGTCGTCCGTCTGTCGTCTGTCAACTTTTAACATTTTTGACTACTTCTCAAGAACCACTGGGCCAATTCAAACCAAACTTGCCATAACGTTTCCTTGGGTAAATGGGATTTGTTCAAATGATAGTCCGTTCCTCTCTCCAAGAGGAGGTAATCAGAAACAGTAATAATAGGATGGGGAGTTTAAAAATTCTTCTCAAGAACCAAGAAACCAGAAAAGCTGAGACTTGTAAGACATATTATCATTATATACTATAACCCTCATTGTCTATGAAACTTTAAGTTCATACTATAACCCTCATTGTCTATGGCGAGCTCACAATAGGAGTTCAAAGCTTAGCATTGGTTATGTGTAAGAAAGCTTTTTGAAAATAGTTTTTCAAGAACCACAAGGGTACGTACAGTCCAATTTATTTGCAAGCATCCGATTTGTTCATATCATCACCCCTGTGGACAGGACGGGATCACATCATTATCCCCGTGCACAGGGCGGGGTCGTATCATCACCCCCGTGCACAGGGCGGGGTCGTATCATCACCCCCGTGCACAGGGAGGGGTCGTATCATAACCCCCGTGCATAGGGCGGGGTCATATCATCACCCCCGTGGACAGGGTGGGGTCATAATGTGGGTTTAAAGCTTAACATTGGTTATATATTTTAAAATGGCTTTCTCAGGAATCACAAGGGTACAGATTGTCAAATCAATATGCAATCATTTTGAAGTGTGTAGTGTAGTTTCAGATTTGTTTCTGTCGTGATCCCGGAGATTAGGGCCGAGTGACAATGGGTTCAAAGTTTAACATTGGTTACTAGTATATATTTTGAATTAAGAGCTTTAAAATTCATGAAATTGTTAAATTGATATGCTAGTAATTTCCCGAAGTCTGTTCTCTCCAGATGTCGTTGTGTTCAGGTGAACGATGTGGCCCATGGGCCTCTTATTATTTCTTAGAATATCACATTCTTAATGCATTTCTTTCTGTTACCAAAAAAATTAAGATGCAAAAATTTGCACACAAAATTCATTGTCCCGTGTTAATTGAAAATATATAGCATAAGGTGAATCCTGAAAATTTACTATTTCATCAAGGAATGTGTTGAAAGTATCATGCCGTATTTGATTAATTAATTCATTAATCATATCTATGTTTGACACTATAACATATACCTGTAATTTTTCTTGTTAATATAGATATTCTAGACCTACCTGAAATAACCTGTGAGGCTCCGTCAAACCTGTCTTTGAGTCCGTTTCCCACGTCTCTAAAGAAAGGAAGCCTCATCCAACAGGTTTTAATGGTGCAACTCCCAGACATACCATGACACTTACATTCCCTCCTCATCTCCTTAGACACGTGCTACAAGAGTAAGGGAAAATATTAGAATCGGTAAGTCTTCAGGAATCGGTATGTAAGTCTTCTTCAGGAATCGGTATGCAAGTCTTCTTCAGTAGTCTACAATTTTTGTGGCATTCTAAAGGTGTAGTAACGCTCGAGGAAAACAATAGAAGTCATTGGATTTGAATGTTGGACTTCCATTTGAATCACAAGTATAAACCAAATAGTGCTGTTTCGGCCATCTATGCTATCAAGTTCTATCGATATTTCACATTACAGAGACCTTTGCCAATACAAAGATCTATATTTTAAATCAATTATAGATTAAATACAAGGAATTTGAAAAGTTATAAAATCAGTATTTAATTAACACCAGTATTAAAATCAATATCAATATTGAATCAGGATAAATAGAATACTAGATGCATAGTATTCAGTAAATATAAACAGACAAGCCTCAGGGCCAGCAAGCTAACCTGTTTAGAATTTGTGTCAGAAAAATGTCCTAAACAGCGTAAATGTTTTTTCAAATCAAACGTTATATTTTCTATATTATAACCGTATTTGGACAATGTAACTTACAGTAGAATATCAAACCATATTTCAACTATTCTATATGACTTTTACTTTCCAGGAACTGTCAGAAATTTAAGAAAGTTATTTTTATGAGGCTCAGAAATTCAAAAAAGATTAAAACGTCACTTTGAGTATACAGTATTTGTACTAGCGAATTAGAGAACAAGATTGAATACAAATATCGCATCTTTGAGAAATATATATGTACGTAGTAACAAAGTACAATATTAATCCAATGCATATTTGCAAAAGGAGAAATGGTCCACTTTGTCATTAGAAGTTTGAAACTTCTGGAAAAGTCGTACATTTATGGTGTTACATTTGAGAGCACAAGTATATTTCTATAAATAGCTTAGATCAGAACCCTGTGAAACTTTTTTTTTCAAACCACTGAGAGTCATTTAGCTGTGAAAGTGATGACAACCATTTGTTTTTTGTTAAAAATCTCTCATTGGGATAGGAATATATATTAATGACTAATAAAAACATTTATTTTGTACAAAAACAAGAGAAACCTAATAAAACTACGTTAGATAACCGCTTTTAGTGTTAAGAAATATATAAGGAAAAATGCAAGACAATAATTATCTAATCACCAAAATCACATATTCATGTGCCTGTTTAGAAGGTAAAAATATTAAATCATTAAATACTGGTGTTACATGTACTAATATATAAGATGGGGCAATTTTCATGGAATTAAATTTATGGTGACAAAATGACAGGGTCAAAGTTAGCTCATATCATGCAAAATCCTTTGTATATGGAACTACCCGTGCAATTTTCGAATTTCCAATTTTATGGACATACGTATGAATTTAAATGAAAATCAATCCGATATCCGTCATTCAGATGCAGTGGAACATCATAGATTACCAACATTAAACTTCTGGGGGCTGAATAGAAAATTCCAAGTGAATGACATACAGTTGAAGAATTCCCATATGTCATATTTTTATTAGAATTTTAACTTAAACATTTCAATTAGAAAATAACTCAGGCTTACTGGGTACATGTAAGGTTAATATTTTGGGATGTTTATCAGCTCACAAGTCCATCATTTAAATATAATTATTTCTGCGCCATATTTACAAATTGATAAATACGATATGACTAGGAAGTCAGGCGTTGCACATCGATAAAACGTTATTTTATAGAAATAATGAATTGTCATCTTATCCTTGGTAATAAAACTCCACCTGGGTATCAGCGAATCGCTCATAAAATATCCCCACTTGTCATTTATCAGTTTAAATTAAGCTGTCTAAATTTCATTACTTTTTCCACATTTACGTGAGAAATTCTTTACAAATTCCCCCACTGGTGGAAGAGTGACTAAGCCTATCTATAACAGTTAAGACTGCTTCTCTCATTAAAGGCATATCTAGAGGAGTCCGTGTTTATAGTCCTGTTTGTCGATAAAAGCAAAAATTCTTTTAAATAATTTGATTTGTTCAAACGTCTGTTTAAAATTTTATATTCACAGAAATATACCTTACGAGGACCTATATTAAGGTAATGGTTTTTCATTCACAAACAACGCCAATACGATTTAAGTGTCTGGAGAGGAGAATTTGATGGTAAAGATAGCTATTAGAAAAACGGCATGTCAAATCCATTTTCAAATATTTTTTCCATGCTTAGATTTGAAATTTTGAAAGCATGATTTGTAAAAGATCGTTTTGATGACTTGATGTTCTTGATAACCACTTTAAGATATAAATCAAATCTATTTTCACTGAAATTTATCTTCTTTGAAGGTGAAAAGGTTAAAATATATTTTATTTCCTTGATAATCATCAAAGTAATTATCTTGAAATATTCCCTTCTATCAAAATTAAATGGAATGATCTTCATTCAATTATTCTATTTATCCGAAATACTCTTCATGTCAGTTAATGATACCGAAGAAGTTTTACGAAGAGCTTTGTTCCACCATAATTGAGATTATTTATTTAGTATCGCAGTCGTTCATTAGCTTTATGTACATGTATTTTTACCAAACATGTTGCAAATTTTATGATCAATTATTTTCATTATTGAATTTAACTGTAAACTGTATGAATGTTCATGTACCTACAAAACCTTCCTGGCCTTTGCTGAAAGTTGATAAAATTTGTGTGGCATTCAGCATTGTAAACCATCTTCCCCAGAGGAAACCTTGCGTGATATTTAACAACTCGACAGAAACCTGTCATTTATTTCTTCAGCACCTACGTGATTCTCTTCTTAACTCGGGTATCATATTGCCCTGTCGTTGACAGAGAAGTATAATTAAGGGTAGGCCGTGTTGCGATAAACTAGCGGGTGATCTGTTGGTTACGGTGTGACAATGAATGGTAATCCTTCCAAATGCATTGTCAACCAATGAAAATATCCAATTAATGAGCATTTTGTTGAAATTCGATACATATCAATTTTTCCCCCTTGAAGTGCATAAAATGGAGTCCGTTTTATTGAAATATTTCTATTAATTTCATGAAAATTATACTGGTTTTTTTTTAGATATCAATTTGGTTTAATAATCAGCAGATATGTAAACATTTAAATTAAACTTTTCTGGCAAATGTTTTAAAAGGGTACATTTAAAGCTGTCGTAAATAAGCCATTTAGTCGTCTGTTTTGTGATTATATTCATTCACTTGGTACGCAGGTGTAAATCTAGAATTGATGCTAGACTTAAAAAAAAAAAAGATTAACGATAAAAAAAATTCTTTCACCATCATTTTCAAATAAATCACATTTACAAAAGTATCAGAACTACAGACACCTGTTGAGGAAAGTACGTAAAAATTGTTTTATATCAAAGATTAATATTTCATTTCATAAAGGGTTTGCCGTGACAGTACCAAGGTACATGTGCATCCTAGTATACAGTGCTTTTTACAAAGTTATGCTAACGTGCTTCTCCTAGCATCCTTTAGTCCCCTTGTTTCTCTTAAATCGCATTATGAACGTGATCATTCAATATTTTTTGTGTGTTACTCTACTATCTAATTCAAGAATTCTTAAACTATATTATACATGTACTGTAATTATCTATTTCATCAAATATAGTCCAAATAAATGTATCACAATGTATGTACTGTGACGGAGGTAGAATTTTCAGGCTGATCCATATAGTTACACATGTATAATGGAGAAACTGAACACCATCAAAGTTATTTACACTTCCTAATTACTACAGTTATTTAATAACAAAAGGCCCATGGGTTACATCGCTCACGATATAAAAGATTATTAATCATGGCCCTGTTGTTCTTGAGAAGACTTTTTAAAGATTTATCCCCTTTCAAAACTTTGATACCCTATTGTGGCCCATTCTACGCCCGGAGCCATGATTTGAACAATCTTGAATCTACATTCATATAGATTTCAACTTTTCTGGTCTAGTGGTTCTTAAGAACATTTTTAAATGACCCCACCCTATCATTGCCTTTTCTTGATTATATCCTCTTTGGGGGGAGGGGGGGAGCATGGCTAAAAAGTTCTCAGAATAGCTCACTTGTGCTTTCAGCTCATGTGAGCTAATTAAAGTTCTCTGTGTGAAAAGCAATGCGAGGTTATGTAAAAACTTTAATTATTTTAGTTATCAGTTTATTCCATGACTCTTAATTCCCAATCATGTAAGATGTCAATATGTTGCTCACCAGTCGTCCTGCTTCGTTGTTATGTAAATTCATCATGTATCGGAAGTCTCTGCCTTTTTCTAAAACGTCCACAAACTTTCGAGAAAATCGATGTCCAAATTTGGCATTATCACTACATCCTCCCCATTCCCAATCCTTTCCGCTTGGTTGCTTGAGGTTATAGTCACATGAACACGTATATATGCTCCCTTCTGCGCATGCACGGGCTATAGAATGGGTAACTGCTGCACTAGTAATTGCATATATGAAAGCTGTCTCTCGGTTTCCTAGACAAACAAAACAAATTAATAAATAGATAGAATGATCTCCAAATTGAAGTATTATATTTAATTCATATCATAATCATATTGTATGAAAGACAGCCAATCTCCCATATTTTATGACAAGATGTATTTGATGTGCTGAAATAATTGATAAATTCTAAATTAGGTGTTTTAAAACGCAGCGCACTTTCAACAAAGTACTACACTACCAGTATTTATAAATATAATTTTTCTTTCATAGTGCTTTTGGCCTTGTGTCCCACTTAAACTTTCCTGAGCCCGTAAAAAATAAATTGAAAATAATAATGATGCCAGTGGTACATGTATACACGTAACGAACAAAGGGGTTCCTTTAACTGGGAACAAAATCATCTTAAGACGTTACATTTAACTGGGAACAAAATCATATTTAAAATACGTTACATTTATGATGTGCAGATTATTCAATACTATGCCGAATAATTGTCAGCTCGTAGCTATTTTCTCGTCTTTATGAAATGTCTAACTCCATAAATCGTCAATTCATCACCGCAATGAGAGGAACTTTCCACTGATAACTGAATTATGTATTGTACATTAAAATAACAAGATTTATCTTTTTGCCTGTGGGTCTTTTTATATCGAAAATATCTCCGGTTCTCCTTGAGTTACTGGTATCAGTATTTACGATCTGACGGTGAACAAATTCGTGGGTCTACTGTCAATTCGAGTGCATTTCGTATTCAAGGCACATCAATTTTGATGTACCTTTTCAGACGTCATTCTATCCAAATTTGAAGAGTGAAAAAACTTAGAAAATGTAACGAGTTGATTCCATTAACTACCAACTAATGGGTGGCACGGTATCTGATTTTGAGCACCTTTATTTTAAACATCAACAGAGACCACTTGTGGAATTCACGAATTCAATCAGAAAAAATGGCAAATTTCGTACATTCCATTAACAGTTTCTAAACTGTTTACAACCAGACATCTGCCAAAAGATGGTCAAATTCGATATGTTCAGGTCAGGACAAAGTGAGTGACCAAAGTGACAATTAGACAACCATTCAAATATAAATTACTTTTCCAAATGAACAGAATAAATGGACTAGACCGTAAAAGTAGAGGGAAAAAATTGTCATAATTCTCAATCATCCAAACATAAACCTAATTCAAATTATTTCTTCTCATACCTGACTTAAATAATAGTAATTAAATTTATAATGGAATTGAGAACGTATGACAATATTCCTTAAACAAGTGAATATCGTCAGCGACAAGCATCGCAATGGAAGCTGTATCTGGATAAGATAAGGATGTTATAGTATGTCAAAAGGGGAACGTCTGTTTCTTAATTTTAACAGTACTTTCTGAAGTTACAGCACTTGCACTATTTGAATACAAGAATACGATGTAATACATGTACTTCTCAATCTGTTCTTCCATAAAACGTCGAGTCCTAAATATACATCTATAGTTATATTTGTACTTTATGCCTTTGAAAGTTTGAATGGTCCCTTCTATACGCATTGCTTGCATGTTAAAAAGAGATATTTTCAAAAAAGTTCTTGAAGGCAATCCATTCACTGTAGTATAACATTAAAACGCTAAATTAACGCTTAAACTGATTTAAATGAGTAGGAAGGGACAGGTGCAATGATGATTTAAACATATCGTTAAACGATGACTAAAAGTCATTTTGTCCGAAAGTGAAGAAATGATTCATTTTGACAGACCTTCAGACCATCCAAATAGATAAAGGTAATGATAGTGATATACCACCCAGGTACACTTAACAGCCTCTTCCTAACCTATAATGAAAGCATTTATCAATGACCTAACGTTTCAGTTGCTGTGTGATGAACTAATGATGGGGGCTAGGGGAATGTACACCCAACGACATTACTCGATACTGCTTTCCTGTTCTAAAGACTACCATTATGGATAGTAATATGATGTAATTAGCGGAGGAAGAACAGTCGTAAATCGCCGGAACAATCACATTGGATTCTGCGCGGAGGGTGTAATTGTCAATCTCGTTGAAATTTTGTTCACATATTCTGAATGTATGTTGTAATTTTCTTTTGTGTTCATAGAATTATTCGAATATCGAAATAACTTATGTATGTGTGCAATACTTCAAATATGTACTTAAAACTACAAATAGAATCCGCATTTCAAATTCTTATTCCATTAGCTCTCTTCCTACCAATATGAAATTAAAAGCATATTGCAATAAATCTATCTTAACAATCTGTAAACCAGGTGTTACTTAACGGGCGAATATCTTTGATTTCTTTGCTGTGAATTTCCTATAATTGAGCCCACGTGGAGAAGCCAAGTCACCCATAATTTTGGACTGTCAACTTTACCCTGGAGATCGGAGAAATAGAAGACAAATAGGATTCCTTGAATGCACATTCCTGAGAGTTATTACATGCAGAATTGATAAACAAAGAAAGACAGATCAATTTGGGGTCCCATTATCAGAACTTAGTTGGAAATAAAGGGCGCTCAAATGCACTCCAACAAAGATATTTTGTGCATTTCAACACCTGGCCTTTTATGAAAAATACAGGTGTGAAAAAAGAAGTAACTCTAATGCGTCAAATAAATATTCATACCGCTGTGTCCTCTTCTTCATTAAAGGGGTTTTGATCTCGTAACTACTTGATGATTGTGATGTAAAGATATTCCATATTTATCTCTCTTTTTTATTTTCCTGTGTAACATATGGGAGTGAAAGGAAAATCGGGCTTAAATAACGTCCGGTGAAAACGAGATGGAGGTACGCCGCGCCCCAACAGTGGATATATCTTAATTGCTTCTTAACTTTGGTAATCAAATAGCAACCAGTTGTGTACTTCATTTACACAAATGTCATGGTTGTTGTAATACAACACAGTGGTTTGAATACTGTTATTTGTTTAAGAGTAATGTGTGTACACACAGAGATGACCCACCAGATTGCCGTGCAGAGTGTCTGTATCTATTTCAGGGGGATCATCATATATTTTCAATTATTTTATCTTAAGCTTGTATGTGAGTGACACCGATTTTCAATTGGTTCGATCAACGACTTCCAAACTAGCGTGCTATTGACTAATAAAACGAAGTCTTTAGTCAGTTGGTCCTTTTCATCTTCTGAAATATTGTTGGTGATAGATTTCTCCAAAGATGGTATCTAAAAAACCCTCTCTTCAGGACAAAGAGCTGTTTTGCGTTCAGAAGTGATCATCTGCATAAGTACCCCCAAAAGAGACTGTGATTTCAATAAATCAAGATCGGGGCTTAATTATAGTATTTGGCCACTAATTTCACTTTTCTGAACATGATACAATTTAACTATTAATCTCCTAATTTGTAAGTTTCATGTGTGGCCTTTGCACGCGAGTGTAATTGCTTTGGTTCTGTGGTGGGTTTTTTTTCACAAATAGTATCAAATATTCGCAATTGCTATGTATATCAAAACTTAGTGGATGGATTCTACAAGAGAAAATTCAATTTGGAATGCAAATAGCATGTGTATTTACTAAGCAATCGATTGATCATGATTTTTTCCCGTGATCTTGAATTCCAATAGAATGCATCATTTAAACATTTCTCAAATGTTGAAATCATATTTAGGTGCATATTTCCATGTTTCATGAAAATCCGAACAATCAACAAAAACTAGAGTTATTGCAATTTAATCATTCCCCCGAACCCTACTGGCGCTAAGGCGTTTACCCTGTAGAAGCTTTATTGCATATAGCAGTAAGACTGGATCGTATTGTGTGGAAATTTACATACTCGTAAAGAAAAAAACCTGTCTGGATACAAGTTTACATTAATCTCGTATTTGCATATTAAACGAGCATTTTATGAATGGGTTTTCGACAGGTCTCCTCGTAAATTGATATTATTTTCTTCATATTTGTAACATTACTTGATTTGTAACAAGCTGTTCAGTTTAAATAATGGAATAAATGAAATTGAAGCATTTCAGTAAGACGAGACCTTTTCATTTCAAACTAATCAAATAAAGCTCGATTTTTCGCACTCATAAAACATGGTACCGGGGGTCGAATGCTGTCATGAAAAGATAAACTTCAATTGTAGTCGATTGAGAAATGTTGTGTGTTTAAGACAGAAACATTTCTTATTGCCAAGAACGATTTGGTCCTGCTTTTTGCTTTACTTCCATCATGATTGTCCTCGATCCAACCATTCGTCAGCTGACTACCCATAATAATTCCTTACCTCAATTTATTATAACGATTAAATTTATCATTAATTCATATTTTCAATACGTGTCGTCTCTAATTTGAATAATTGAAATAATGATTTCCATATCATTAAGATGACAGGGCAGTGAAATGTACATGTGCTCTAATTTTCTTTGATGTTACAAATACTAAACTCCATATTTTATCAATGTGATGTTTGTAACTCTCTCTCTCTCTCTCTCTCTCTCTCTCTCTCTCTCTCTCTCTCTCCTCTCTCTCTCTCATCAAACTGTAAGCTTAAATTAAAAATCGTTGGATTTAATCATACGTATGAACTGACTTGTGTACAACATAATCTGACAGGGGATGCTTACTCCTCCTAGGCACCTGATCCCACCTCTGGTATGTCCAAGGGTTCGTGTTTGCCCAACTATCTATTTTGAATTACGTACTTATAGGAGTTGTGAGATTGATCACTGTTCGTTATCTTCACCTTTCATGGTGACTCCATGGAGAAGTTCCTGCGCTAAGCTCGTGTACATCGCTTTTACACTTTAAAACAATCCCGGTACAATACACAGATTTCAGGATAGGAGCTCTTCTGTGTTGTTTTTAGTACAACTCTCAATGCCTAAGTAGTGGGGCATAGGGCAAAGTGCACCTACAGTCATTGAGAAAGACGATAATATTATGAAAAGTGACTTATGTAAATGTAAGAAATATTAAATACTATCAAAAAAAATGTTTTACTAAAATGAAAACAAAAACAATGCCATATTTACTTTTAATATCCTATACAATGTATATGATATGTAGAAATAATGTGATCAATACGATAAGCATTTCAAGTGTTTACTAACTCCCCGAATACTTATTTCTTACTTGTTTTGTGTATCAGTAGATTTAGAGTGATGAAACTGCGTATGAGAAATTTGCCGTGTACATGTATATTCACTTATGCAGAAATGGGCATCTGTCCCACCACGCACGTAAAAGAGAGTTCCCTAAAGGGAAATAAATTGGACGCATCTCGAAACTTGCGTATTGCAACCGTACAAGGCAATGACTCATTCCAGATTGATACGTGCCAGGTTACTATATGTATGTTACACTATGAACTATTTAGAACTTCGCCGAAGCATATAACTTAGAATACTTGTATGTTTGTTTGTTTTTAATATTTTCATTATAAAAATGTTTGAAAGATTTTTTTTTTTGACATTACAGTGTATTTTGAACTATAGATAAAACAATTGAAACCACGTTTACAAAATGATACTATAAAGCAATTTGAAACGGATAAAAACTTCAATTTTACAGCTATGATCATTATATATATATTTTATTTTTATTTATTTTTTATTTTGCACAATTCCATGCATTATGAATGCAGAATTTACTACTAACATTAATTATAAAATAAGGTCGATGTACTTCTGTATATAATTTAAATCAGGCAATTATTCACGTGCAGAGGACTTAAACCAATCGAAATTTGTATGGCCGTGTATAATTATTCATATCCATATAACATATCTTACCCCGTCATTATTGATAACGGAACACATGTTTGCAGACAATTTGGAGCACAACTGCCAGAACAAATTATATATTTAATATCAATGATGTGCACATCTCATACAAACATATGTTTGATCTATTTGTTTGGGTTCAAAATCTTTGGTCCAGACCGAAGACAAAGAAATTACAAAATGATTTATCAGTGGGTTTTTTTTACACAACTAAAACTATTTTCACCAAATTTTACAAGGCTTTATGCAGTGATTATTGGGTCCTGTTGCAGTGAAGAATTTCGTTTAAATAAAGATGATAAGAAAAGTGACAAATTTTCATATTGATAAGAAAGTACATGAATCGCATGAGCTATTTCGTGTTGCGAACATACACGATTGGAAGTGATGTTTGCCGGAAGGCGCGTCAGTTTAACAATTTTCTTGATATTTCTCACCACAACAATTTGCCTACAGCCTCTTTCTATCTCCACTCGATCACATGTCAACAAAGATACTACAAGATCTTGATCGTGTGAAATACACATTTTTAGCATAGTATGCACACCTCTACACATTGCATATACGGGTGTATGTATCATAGGGACTCCAGAATAATTTCTCAACAATTCTATTCGGGCAGATAACATGATCTGGACATCGCTTTTTGTAGATATTTGATTCCGTGAATGGGTGAAGAATTTCTACGTGAAAATGGTTGCATTTTGAAGCGTAAAGTATTATCCTACACTTGCTGGACTAGGAGTGTTTTCATTGAATTGTGATAGACGTTTAGTCTTGATCTCTGAATTTTTACGTGGTACTAAATTGATGATTTGGGCTAATACAAGATACAATCGTATATAGATGAATGAAGACTAAGGTCACAAACCTTTCTCTAAAATTTTTCCAAATATAGGTCCACCATTGCCCACGTCCTGCGTTGGACAGTTCCATCGCCTATTACGAAACTGAAATTTGCACTCTTCAATTGCCATTCTGGCTCCATTAGTTAAAGCTAAAATTGTTCCAGGGTTTTTTGTCACAAGTTTTCTTTGTTTTTTCGTCAATGGTAAAAGACTTGGACTATTGTAAAGCTGTGTATTAGATCTGAGGTCATTTGATGGTTTTCCAATGTTTGCAAGTGTCCTGAAAATACATAGAACGATATCAAAATTGACAGCTTGTGATGCATAAATTTTCAATGTACTAACGATTACAGATATGAAGTAATACCAAAGAAATAATATTACATTTCATTTATAAAGTAATGACTGCAAGTAATTGTTGTAGACAGCTATGATTATGTTTAACTTTTAAAGCTCAATACCAATAAAACATTAACTTTTTTTCGAACAAACAAAATCAATACACCATGAAAATGTCTTCAATCTTTTATTTATTTATTTTTTCTCGATGATGAATGTTCATTTTATTTGAAAAAGTTCAATTCTATGATTTTGGGATACGGTTTGCGTTTTAGGTTTCATCCCGTTCAAATGTAGAGTCACGAAGAGCGGTTGCTTCACACCGAACCCGACAGATCAAAAGAACAACTTGCTTTTACACCCTCTACTTAGAACATTTAAAATCAATCTTTTAGATGTGTACAAATATAAAGGGAGATTTCCTTTTAATCTTAACTTACGAAATGTAGATTATGTTAAAAGGACCTGCGGTCGTCTTTTTATCTCTCGGGTGAAGCTAATTGTACACAGGAACCGCGATCTTAAAGACAGGCTCCCATGTTGTCTTCTTGTGAGAGCAGCTCATCAATGCTGAGACACCATCAAAAGACGATATTTAGTTTTGAAGTTTGTCTTTGTTTGATATTCAATGATATTATGATATACATCAATAAAGTGATGCGCAATAGTTAAGAACAAACATATTGAGATATAAATTTTACATATAATGTAGAGCGTTCCGGCTATCTAACCTTAGTTGTGAAACAGACATTGACATAAGTTTTGTGTATCTTTCTCCGAGTGTTTAGTGTACTATCTCATTCGTGGATAATTTTTTGCGTTGATTACGGATAATTCTACAAGGTCTTCCGGTACCAAGTAAAATGAAGGATCGAACGGTTTTCTGCAATCCTGTGCATTTCAACATTTAACTCTCTGTATGATCACTATTTTTAATGCATGGAAGATTGCAAAAATTCAATTTACTTCAACGATAAGTGACATAATTTTTTTTACATGACAACAGGTGTGTCGATTAAACATCTTAGTGCATTTGTATCAAAAACTTAAAAGAAGAGTTACTGTGTAGGTACAGGGAGCGCGGAAATAGGGGGCGTGAACTCGGCCCACTTCAGGTAAGCCAAGAGGATTGATAATAATTATTTCCCTTTGTTTTCAATGTGATACATTCCTTCATGTCTTTGCAGAATAAAAGTGTATCTAAAGTAAATTATATACATGAAATTCGCATTTTGAATGCAATAAAATTCACAGGAAAATATCGTTAATTTCTGTACTGGACTACTTATATCTGTGAGTTGTTTTTCTTTTTAAGGAACTTTACTCATTACTCCGGTTTATTTTTATCCGCTGTTCATTTATCATATATAAAAATTTGTTTGAAAATGAGATTATGGGGTAAAATTTAATTGTAATCATAAACCAGAGTGTGTCAAATTACGAACAGCAGTCGAAAACTTCATCGGCAGTTTCTGTTCGTCGCGTCATTTCTTTCTTGTGTAATTTATGACGGATCTCCATCTTTCACTTTTAATAAATAATTCACGTTCATTGTTTTAGATACTTACCACCATCGAATTCCTTTTAATTTGGTCTTCTTTCCCTCTCCATACCAAATAAGAAAAACTAATATGATCAATAAACAGTTTAGGGTCCTCATCATAGTCACGTGGAAATCGCATCAAAATAACAGTTTTCTTTCATTCCAATGAATTGTTTCACCATTCTTCCTACTTTGGAGTCAATCTGGCTTCATCTTCACCCCTAGTATCAACTTTAAAGAGGAATTTTCCAATAGCAAACAGCTGATGCAATTTGAAAAATTTAAGTGTTTTCTTTTTCTTTCTTCTTCCTAATTTTAGTTTGGGTGATGGGTCCTCTTGTTTACGTTTGCAGAAGATCCACATCAAAGTGATCAGCCGCTTACCTCATTCGGTGTATCCAATTGAATGGTCAAAACTTTCTAATAAATTTCTCGAAATAACAAAGATTTGAAACCTCGAGAATCACCAAAAGTCAAATGATGCGACATTCGAGTAACATACACGATGACGCACAATTTTCTTCCAGAATGTGTTGTAAATACAAATCACAGGAAAACTTTAAAATCTTATTTTGATTGTTGCTATATTGATTTCAATAGGAAATCAGGCGTGGATATAATCTCCTGTCTCCAAAAATATTTCTTGACGGGAAAGAAATCGACATCAGTGTCTCATTTGGTCACAGGCGGTGAAATCGCTCAATAAATACCCAGAATTGTACAAAAATCTTGGTCTGGTGTCAAAGGTCAATTGTTTTTTGAACTTCATCAACCGAACAGATTTTCCGAAGAAAATTAAATAGCTTTCCGTAAAAAGTGAAAAGGCAGTGAAATGTTGCAATGATTTTCATACACGCGTGGATGCCTTTTTTGTGGCAAACTGGCAAATTATCCACAAATTAGGCTTTAAAATATAGTTGTTAAAATAGTTTTATCATTCATATTACAGCAGCCACCAATCCTTGGGATTCTTTTAAATTCAGATGATTACAGTCTTCAAAAAGAAAGAAAAGCGAACCTCAGGATCACAACTGTGGATATACACCAACCATCCATGTGACTAATTCTAAAGTAATGTCACTATTGAAAGTCAAATTTAATCAGATAGGATAGTCTTCATTAAACATGATGACTGATTTTTATATCTCTTTCGGTCACCCTTCAGTGAGATATTGGCCAGTGTTGTCCGATAGTGATGACATGTGCTTTCGGGCAGTTCTTTTCACAAATTAGTAGTTCTTACTGGCTATTAAATTTAGCCTCTTAAAACTTTTATCACCATTGAATAGGTAAATCTGATAATACAAAAGTACGAATTCTCTCACTAATTTTCTAACCCACCCTTGTTGTAATGAGGAACGGATTTTATTGCCGTTTAAAAGTTAGAAAGTCAATTTTGAGCGTGGATCTTCGTGGGTCCCAATACCACCTCGTTGCCAATTTCCCTTTTATAGCTTCCCTCTAAAATGGAAGAATTAATTTACACTCTTATTTTCCATCAACAACGAGTTAAATGTTGATCAATTCATCTGTGACCGCGGTCAAGCATTCCTGAAGTTAAATTCTTTTACCAGTTTCAGGTTTTTAGTGAAATATTTTCTGAAATATTTAATTCCAGAATTCAAGATAAAATAAACTCATCCAAAATTAGAATAGTTGACGTCTTTGATGATTATGTCTATAAAGTGGAAACAGAAATAATTAGAATAGTTTACGTCTTTGATGATTATGTCTATAAAGTGGAAACAGAAATAGTTACTGACCGCACTTGTTGATTTCACATCAAATAATCCAAGTCGAAGAACATCGGAAAAAAATCATCACACTACATTAGAAGGATTTTAAAATATGAATAATATTCTTCCTTTAGGTTAAAGTTCACTTCGATGACAGATAAAAGATAGAACCATGTCTTCCAGGCAACTGTCAAGTGTGTAAGTTCTATCCGTATTTGTCCACTAGATTCCTTTTACATATATTCGATTTCAAGACTTCTAGGGTCTTTAATTAAAACCACAAGTATGTTTATGTCTATCTAACAGTCAAGTTGCTGTATTGTCATTCCAACAGTATCCACTGTGTTCCAAGGTGTTTTTCTGCTTGAATTGAAACATTACGATCAGCGGGTATTCTTAGTAAGAACTTCTGACCCTCGAAATTTTCCTGAATGAATCGTTAGTACCACCTCTGAAAAAGGCAAGGAATTTAAACTGTAACTTAAGCACATATGATTCTACAAGGTCTAGGTTCTTTCAGCTTTTGCTCTTTTCTTCGTTAGAGTGTCACCCTATTTGTATCCATTTAACCACTGTAAGTATAGCTTTTGGTATCGTTTGAGCATACGTACAGAACTCTGTTTGTTTCATTCGAAAGCAGTACGTGTTCGAAATAAGGTGTAAGCATTTTTATTTAGTTTCAATTTCATTGATAATATCTCGCTGTCGGTAGTGCATGATACAATAAAAGGGTGGGTTTTTTAGCTCATAAAATTCAAATAAAGTAGTGTTTTAGTCCTATACGTATGATTTGATAAATTCAAGCAGCATTATTTTCCTGGTTATCAAATATGTTTGGAAGAAAATGTTACATCCTTAGTTTCCTCTCTGTGTAGGCGAGCTGGGACTCCATTATAGCAACTGTTGTGTTGTCTTGACAGTTTCTAAATCTTGATGTATAGAATAGATACTGCCAATCTCTTCTTTAATTAGTTGTAGCAAACCATTGATTACAAACGATCTTCCATTCAGAGGAGACAGATTTACAAGAGGTCCGATGCCAAGATAAAATGTATCCAAAGAATACGGAAGTTGTTAGAATTTCATGATAATACCTATGGCGGCAAAGAAAGTATCTACATTGGTGGATTAATATCTTATAGGAACCAACGTTTACATTTTTCTGTACTAGTTCAACTTTGACGAAAAATATGGTTGACGTAATTATGAACAGTTTGATATCGTATTCTCAGACTTCCATTCCTAACTTTGAATGTATTTCTTTCATAAAAGTTTTTTAAAGAGATAACAAGTTAATTACATTAATAGATTATAGTCTTTGTTACCATGTGCATGCTTTTGCCCTGTTTTAGAAAACGGATAATCCTTGGTCAGTTTTTGTGGGAACTCAAGTGGATCAAATTACTATTATTCACAGATCGTATTTTACCAGTACTTTAAATATATATTTAAACTTATGTTTACAACGATATTATCGGTTTTAAGAGCGACACGGAGCCCTAAATTGATAATAATCGTAACTTGATTTGTTAATTTATCTTTACTAATTAACAAATCAAGCTTACAATCTACCCCCACACTTACAAAAAGTGTGTCATCGGGGTAATATCAACCTTGTAAGTGCATGTAATAAAATATCCTTGATGTGTGGTTATTTCAAAAGAATGTTTATTTTGGATAATTGTGTTAGTTGTCGTCTGCTCTGTTTGAGTATTTTAAATATAATCTTAAACTTTAGTTATTATTGTAAGTTAGAGATACAATCCAAATCCAGATATCGGACCGATGAATATAGAATTCTCTTTTCATTTCCGTTGTCATATTAGTGACCCAATTTTGTTACAAACGATTTTTACCTGTTTGTCACCTTGATTATTTTACCTGTTTCTCTCCCTTAATATTTACCTTGATTATTTTACCTGTTTGTCACCTTGATTATTTTACCTGTTTGTCACCTTGCTTATTTTATCTGTTTGTCACCTTGATTATTTTACCTGTTTGTCACCTTGATTATTTTACCTGTTTGTCACCTTGATTATTTTACCTCTTTCTCTCCTTGATTATTTTACCTGTCTCTATCCTTTAATTCTTTCCTTGATTATTTTACCTGTCTCTATCCTTTAATTCTTACCTTCATTATTTTACCTGTTTCTCACCTTGCTTGTTTTACCTGTTTCTCATCTTGATTATTTTACGTGTTTGCCACCTTGATTACTTTATATGAGCATCACTGAAGAGACATTATTTGTCGAAATGCGCTTCTGGTGCATCAAAATTGGTATCGTATAAGTATTACATTATGACCCCTGGGTCGAGGCCTCTGCTGGTGGACTGTTAGTCCCCGAGGGTCTCTACAGCCCAGTAGCTAAGTACTTCGTTACTAGCTTGAAAATACGGATGTATATTTAATTGCTGTTATAAAATTTAGAAATTCATTTCAAAATTAAGGATTACCTCCCTCACGCATAGCTCTTATCCTTAGACGAATTTGACTCCACTTTTTTGGCACACTGTTTTCCCCTATAATAGCTCTAAAACTTCATTGTTATTTCGGATTTCAAACATTTTGGTTGAGCATCACTGAAGAGACATTTGTCGAAATGCGCATCTGGTGCATCAAAATTGGTACCGTATAAGTTTTACATGTCTCTTTCCTTTAATTTTCACCTTGATTATTTTACCTCTTTCTCTCCTTGATTATTCTACCTGTCTGTATCCTTTAATTCTTTCCTTGATTATTTTACTTATGTGTACCCTAAACGCATTGGTTCACGATTTTTGAAAAAAATATTTTTCATTTTTTATGTTAAACATTAAAAATATAACTCATTTAATGTTGACAGCCAAAATGAATGCAAGAATAAAAGCAATATTTTAGCCTTAAATCTGTATTTGTAAACAAAGACTCGAGTATTTTAATGTATACAAACAAACGAGTGAAATATTAATTTTATGATATATTAAAGCATCTTAATTTTGCAGTCACAAATTTTAACTTTTAGATGACACATTTTACCCAAAGAATGCTTGAAGTGTGAAAGATATAATAAACTTGGATCAATATCCATTTCTTTTGAAAATTTCGTAAACAATAACATACCGCAGTCTTTGTTTACAAAACAAATAATAAACACTCTAAAATGAACTTCTGTGATAATGTATAACCTTAATTTTTATGTGAAATCTTTTAAACACATTAGACAGTAGATTTTGATCATTAAAAGTGAAAAACAATTTTTTTTGGGGGGGGGGGGGTCGTGAATCAATCCCTTTAAGACTGTAAGAGGAATATCAAAATCTCGTATTTGACATGTTAAAACAAAAATGTGTACCATCTATCCTTCTGTGTTTAGTAAACTAGAAAACCAAAAATTAGATACGTTATATAAGGAAGGTATACTGGTTCCAAATGACAAAGCTTGTAATAACACCATCTTCGTTTGAAAGACTAATTGTTACAATTGTATTTTAGAAAACTTGGTTTTAATACCACATTTAGTTATCCAAATTATACTCAAAATTCCCTTTCAGAAGATGGAATTCTTTAATATTAAGGTTTTAGTTTTAAACACATTTGATATCACAGTCAATGGGACGGATGAATTTGAGTGGATTTCAAAATTTCACGAAAACCTTTACAAAAATATATTGCAGGTTCTAGTGAATGTTATTCCAAGCCCCTATCTTTACTTCTTGCATGTAATATTAACTGCTATGAAAGAGAACATTCAGACGTATTGTGCCACTAGATATGCGAGAAGTAATGCAAAATCAAATGTGGATTCTAAAGAAAATCCAAAGAAGAATTCACAAATTTTTCCAAAATCAACGGCAACACTTTACACCAATAATGGAAGACAAAACTTTTTGACATAGAACGTATCGTCTTCAATAAAAATGGAAATACAGTCCACTCCACTTATATTGAAGTCGGTTATTTTGAAATATCTGTTATATTGAAGTTAAAATAAATCCCCTGGTAGCAATATTTGTGTAGTTCAGCATTGGTTATATTGAACTTTGGATATAATGAACAATTCAGGTAGGTCCCCTGAATTTCATTATATCCGTAGTAGACTGTAGTTGATATCAAAATTAAAAAGATTTCGGAGTTCCTCGTTGATAATATCTATGCAGTCTTTGGAGATCACGTCTTCCAACAGTCTTTTGGAGTTCCCATATCGGCACATGTTGTGCTCCTTTATTAGCTGACCTGTTTTGTATTCTTTATTCAATAGCTACTACATAAGAAGAGAAAGTATCTTTCTGTGACCTTTAACTCGACATTTACATTCATCGAAGACGTTTTATCTATTAACAATATTTACTTTCATTCAAATGTCGATTTGATATACCCCAGTAAACTCGAAATAAAAGACACCACGGAGTCTTCCACATCTGTTTTATGTTGAATGTTTTACTGATCATATACTTTAAAGGCAAACTAAGAGATCCAGCTGCATGTGGTATTTATGTCTACAGTGTATATATCAACTGATTCGATACTGGAGAGAATGTTATACGTAGGATCAATTTCTAAACAGAGGCAGACTACTGACTTCCCTTGAATAATTCTACCCGTCGATATCCTTAAACTTCTTCATCCTACAACTCTTTCAATGACTTTTTTGTTTACCTCTTAACTCTTTCATAACATATTTTACTTTTCAACGTCCTGTACTTATGTCCTTGAATATTGCACCAGTATACAGTGTATATCCTGTAACACTTTCCTTGTCATAAAATTCTTTGTTCTAATTCTTTTAAATAATAATTTACTTGTTAGCATTCCACAACTTTCCTACAATGTTACCTGTTTCCATTCTATAACCCTTTCCTTGAATATTTTGCTCCTCAGAATCCTATTCTACATATATGTATCCTATAACTCTCTCTTTGAATATTTCCCTGTCTGTATCCTATAACTCTCTCTTTGAATGTTTCCCTATCTGTATCCTATAACTCTCGCTTTGAATGTTTCCCTATCTGTATCCTATAACTCTCTCTTTGAATGTTTCCCTATCTGTATCCTATAACTCTCTCTTTCAATGTTTCCCTATCTGTATCCTATAACTCTCTCTTTCAATGTTTCCCTATCTGTATCCTATAACTCTCTCTTTCAATGTTTCCCTATCTGTATCCTATAACTCTCTCTTTCAATGTTTCCCTATCTGTATCCTATAACTCTCTCTTTCAATGTTTCCCTATCTGTATCCTATAACTCTCTCTTTCAATGTTTCCCTATCTGTATCCTATAACTCTCTCTTTCAATGTTTCCCTATCTGTATCCTATAACTCTCTCTTTCAATGTTTTCCTGTTACTGTAACTCTTTCTTGAATATCTTACTTGTCAACATCCTTCAAGAATTCCTTCATAGATAATTATAATTTTCTGTACACATATTCCTTGACTCGTGGTAAACTTTTCAGTAAATAATGCTTATACATAATCACATATAGCTTTCCTTTACCATGTACAAATCATTTCTATCTATCGGGGGGGGGGGGTGTTCTAAATAGTTTATGATATTTCCACATTTTCATATCATTAGTCTACATATTCTGTGATCAGTTATTAGTAGAATTTATTTTTTATGCGTTATCTGTCAGGGAAAATGCACATGTACGTTCCCCTACGAATTATAAACTACCGCTGAACTCTTAAATACCTTATGTGTATGATGTTCAATATCAAAACGTATTTTTAAATGTTGCTTTAAAGAGTTTATGCAATTTTTTTAATTGGTTCTAAATTACATTTCTAATGGAAAATCATGTGCTTCCTCCCGAGGTTTTGCAATTTTAGATTTATCAAAAGAGGATGTTTTAACAATTTTGTGGTGTTTATTACTTAATGATAATGTTGTAAGACAGGAAGTTCTAAACAGCTTTGAATTGTCAAAAAGATTTAAATCATTTATATACAGGATCGATAACATATCAGTCACTGACTTATGCGAAGTTTTGCTTGTCACCAATGTGTAGAATTCAAACTTAATTTGGGTAATGTTAAAGTTATTTCTTGTCGAACAAATTAACACTTTTTAACATTCAAACTTAGTTTGGCGTAGCAGACGAACGCAAGTGACAATGTCATTGAAGTAAGTGCACACGTCTGTGTTTACTTCACAATTACCCGTTTTATCTAAAGAAAATGTACCTCTGACCAATCTTTTTTTATTATCATTAAGAATTCATTTTATTTCTACAAATTATAATTCTATTGCATCGTGTACAAACTCTTTATTGCCATTTCCCACACAGAGATTAAAAGACTGTTTTCCTTAGATCGTTTTGTTAACATTGGAATATGAATGTTCATAAACAAAATCAAAGAAAATTACTTTCCCTAAAAATGTCATGGCTTTATGGACAATTTCTTGAGTGTCTGTAAAACTGTTTTTCAAATTCGGGTGAAGCACTTCAACATGAGAAAAGAGATTATTCTATCAAATAGATCATTATTGTCATTTGACAGTGACGTAACTCATTAAGATACGAGATATATTTCAATCAGTCCAAGATATATCATCCGATTGTATAATATATGTAGGATGTCAGTCACTAATTAGGTAATTCACGCGATCTTTTTTATCCCTCGATTAAATGATGTTTGTCATTGTTCGTTTGACCTTAAACAGGTATCTCCTATTTCGGGACGATTTGCTGGTTACGCTTTTTAACCTGCAACAGTTTGCCAACACAATGTTTGTATAGACTGTTTGGATGATGTTTTACCTTGTAAATTCCATTAGCTGCTCCATATCATCTAATGTAAAATGGATCCTATAAATGAATATTAAACTAATGGTTTCACCGCGATACTGTTAATAGTTCCCGAAGAAACTCTTGGTATCAGTAAAAAATATATTGCATTGGTAAAGTTGTTGGACGTCCCATTCGGTAATTTTTCACTCATGTAAAGATGTTATTTCAAATATGAAGATATTCACTAATTTCAAAATATTCATCGTTATGTGTGCTGCATTACGAATGAAGATGACTCCAAATTTCTTTATTATAATGTTTCAACAATTCCAAGAAAATAACATTATTATGTGTACATGCATGGCGTTCTTGTCATTTTGTAATTTTAGAATTTATTGGGTGGGTGTAAATATAAATCATTAACACCCACCCAGTAAATTCAAAAATTACGATATGACATTCCAAAGTGTCTGAATAGATTCCCGAATGTTGAGCTAGCTAAAAGATATTTAAGTTTCACTCGAAATTCATGATCCATGAAGGCAAAAATAAAGGGGTTGAATATATTCTGAGCAATGTAAAACGTAGAAAAGAAAGTTAGCGCAACTTCCTCGGCATCAGTGAGTGATTCCCAAAAGGTGACAGACACACTCTGTTGCAAGACTATAACGGAGGATAGAATCAATGTTAACAGATAACTAAGCGAAATCATGACAAATATTTTCACAAAATGAGTCAATACACGGTGGTAATAATCTCTTTCTCTCCGTTGTCCGTTTCCGTGCTTAGCAGTTGTTTTCCTTTTGCTCTCGCTAGATGGCGTTTTTGTATTTGTATTTGACGAATGATCTCCAAAACCTGTGTTAAATGTCCCTTTTTTGTTCAAACTTTCTAAACTTATTGTTGAAATTTCACTATCTTCTCTTCTTTTGATGAAATCACGCAAAGTGCATCCAATTTTACCGTACAAAACAAAAATTGCTACCAAACTGCAACCTCCTGTAATCACCAGAGCATCAGCATATACGAAATCTCCTGTTGGATCACTGCTTGCACTTCTCATACACGAGTACGTTGTCAAATTATACTCTGATCTGTATTTCTTTATTACTTTGTATTGGAACGGAAGAGGGATGGCCACTATGGCAGCCAAGATAAGTGACAACAGGAGTATAAAAATCCTTACTCTTTTGTTCATCTGATTGGCATGTGGTTTACAGATTCGTCGATACTGGTCTGATGCAATGAGTAACAGAATGAATGATCCTAAGATTTGTGTTACTGCAACTAAATACCATCCAATACGACAAGCACTCTGGTAGTAAAAGTTAACACGATACATGATTAACGCTATAGAGAAGCATGAACCTATCAGTCCAGATACCAGGTTCACAACAGCAAGATACGGAATAAAGCGTCGTCCTTCGGGGTGCTTCAGTTTTGGATGTACAAATAAAACTGTTCCATTTCCCAGTGTCCCGATGAACACGTAAAATATATAGATAACCAAAATGGGCATAAATTTGACAGATTCTTGTCTATTCAGTTCAGCCAAAGTGATGTTGACAATCATTGTGTATTCTCTGTGTTTCTTTCCGGAAATTTCTTTAAAGTTGTACCGGAAGAATTTATTTTATACATTTCCGGAATCGCATCTCTCCTGTTATACATATAAATTCTTTATTACTATTTAATTCATATGTACACGTATATCACTACATGTAGCAATTATTCAAAATGGTTGTATATGTATGAATATACAAGCTATGGTATGGCTGTTAGAGATTTGTACAATGAATGTTGTATGTTGTTATTTGTAACCCATGAGAATTATCTCTCTTGGAATAATGAACTGAACTGAAATCATGGTTTAATCCTTTCAGAAAAGTTGTAACAACGATAAATTGATTGGATTACAATTTACATGTATCTATATTATTTGTCTATTGCTCGTATGGTCGCGAATTTTTCACTCAAGTAGAGACATTAGCACTTTTAAATGAAGTACCATGATTTTTACCTATGTGTGGCGCTTACAGCCGTACTAGCATGGGTTCTTTATCGTGTCAATGCTTACCTCCATTGTAGCTCACCTGAGTCAAAGGTTCACGTGAGCTTTTTTGATCAAAATTTGTCGTTGTCTGTTGGCGTTGTAAACTTTTCAGAATTTCATCTTCTTTTCCAGAAACATTGGACCAATTTCAACTAAACCTGGCATAGGGTATCATTGGGTGAAGGGGATTCAATTTTTTCCAAAGAAAGAATAATTTCCCCTTCCAAGGTGAGATAATCAAGAAAAAGCCAAAAAAATAGGGTGGATCATATTATGATCTTCTCAAGAACCTCTGGGCAAGGAAATACGAAACTTATATGAAAACTTCCTGACATAATGAAGATTTAAGTTTGTCCAAATCATGGCCCAAGGGGTAGGGTGGGGCTACAATAAGGAAATCACGTTTTAAATGGATATCTAGGGAAAATATTAAACACCTTCTCAAGAACAGCACGAGCATGATTAGTCATTTATATGCAATCATCTTCATGTAGTACAGATTCAAGTTTGTTCAAAACATGGTCATCGGAGGTAGGGCTACAATAGGGGAACAAAGTTTTATTCGGGAATATATCCGGGAGAAGCTAATAAAATCAGTTTTATTGGGGAATATATCGGGGAGAAGCTAACAGGGCCATGATCTTATTATACAACAGGAAGTGCAGATTCAGATTTGGTCAACTAATGGCCCCTGGGGGAAGGATAGGGCCACAATAGGGAATCAAAGTTTTACATGGAAATGTTTTAAATCGTCTTTTCAAGAACAGCAGGACCATGTTTTATCATATTTATATGCAAGGAGCCTTAGATTAAAGTCCGTAGATCATATTTATATGAAGGAGCCTTAGGTACTGTAGATTAAAGTCCGTAGATCAAAATTATTAAATGATAATATATATCGGAGAAAATCTTTATAAATCTTATTCTAAAGAGCAGTAGGACGAGGATTAGTCGTATCAATATGCTAGCATATTCAGGTAGTGCAGATTCAAGTTTGATCAAATCAATGCCCCAGTGGTAGGGTTGAGCCACACTACGGATTCAAAGTTTCATATGGAAATATATGGGGGGGGGGTTGAAAATCTCAAGAACAACAGGATGATTTTTGTTAACACCATGGTTCCGGAAGGTAGGTTGCACCACAATAGTGATTAATATTTTACATGGGAATATTTATATAAAAATTCTGTACAAATATTCTCTCTAAAACCACTGGCTATCATTATTCATTTTGATATGCAAGCATTCCAATGCACATGTAGTGCAAATTCATATTTGATCAAATCATTGTCGCTGAGACTAGAGTGGAACTAAGATATTGAGTGTATATATAAATATATAGATATAGGAAAGGAATCCCCCAACTTCAGCTGTGACGTACGGCCTCCGATGATTTTTTAGTAAAATATCAGAGTTTGAATTTTGCGATTTACAATGCCCCAAGATGTTAATTAATACCCTAACTTGGAAGTTTGGCATTTTATTTTACTGAAGAGTTCGTTAACATTAAAAGCTATGCCGTCTTTTGAAATCGGGTTTTTCTGTTTTTGTTAAATCTCTAGTGATGTTCATCGAATGACCTGTTTTTAAAGTCGTTGTTTATATCGAGCACAAGATTGTCCGGATTTCTCTTTTCTGTTATAAGTCTAATTTGTAATAAAGAAAATTATATCCAAAAGGCAAGACTAAACAATCTTGTGCTGGTGATGAAATTCATAAAAATTAATAAAATGAAAATCTGCAAAAACTATACGTTTTATTTTTACCTCATTTACCTGCATTGACCTCGGGTAGTAATTCTGTAGTTTTCAGACTAAGGGTGACCACATAAAACTTAGTTTTCTACCATTATATTCCAACATTCTAGGGGGAAAGGGCTGTGCACTTACTGGAGATACATCAGTGATTAATATTTACCAAAAAGTATACATGTATAATAGATCAATCAAATTTTCTTTGAAAAGCGGGATGGTAAAAAGGGACCACATGCTATAGCTAAAGTGGGGAGGTCCAAAGTTTAAAACATTCTTTTCAATAGTCGCTTGACCACACTAAATCATATCAATATGCAAACATCCCAAAAAGTTTTGTTGTTGTTGGGTTTTTTTCATTTTGATTACGGCCCTGGGTTTAAGAGTGAGATAGAATTGGGGATCAAATTTTACACAGTATATAAGTTTACAGTATACTGCAGCCAAAAACTTTTTAAAGTCATCCTCTTCAGAACACAAAAGCAAGGCCATGTTATGTGTAGTAAAATTGTTATAGATGTATTCCTATGTTGTGTGAATTCAAATTCGGTTACGTTATGACCTTGTGGAGCTAGAGTGGGGTCAAAATGTGGAATCTCACTTTTTGTGAGAATAAAAAGGGGTAAAAGATCTTTTAATGAAGAACAGTCGGGTCAATGTGACTCAGCTGAGCATTGTGGCCCATGGACCTCATTGTAAGGTTATATGCGAAAGACACGTGGTTTTCACTTCGAATGTCGAGGTCTTGCCGAAAGAACAGTCACCGTATGTCAAACATTTTCCGATAGAGTATACTCGACTAGTTTCTTATATATAGTTTATATTTTCGAAGACTTAAACATTCCCAGCATAAACTTTGAGTTGGGTGTTTAATTATTCTTTTGTATTTCATTTCTTCACTCACCACCAGTTGTACATTTGATAGGACTTGTAGATATACCTAGCTGCAGATCTGTAGAAATATTGGGATAAACCAGAGAGCTACAGATCCCTCCAATGTAAAAACCTTCCATTTACAACTTGACATTTTCTATACACGATTTAAGTTTTATATACAGTAATGTATATATAGTTTTACTAAACCTTTTTATATTAAAAAAAAAACTAGCATATTTTCCAATGCATACGAGTATGACTAAGTGATACCTTCAAACATTTAATTTAGCCCCAATCAAATTAAAAACTCCATCAAAACTTGCATGTTTACGAATTAACAATAATAAATTTCATTCACATGTCATTTTGATCATATCCCAGTGAACTCGAAATTTAAAAAAAAAAACTCCGTAGACTCTTCCACATCTGCTTCATACATAGATTGATATTAACGGCAAACTAACAACTCAACTTTATGACAAACGGGATGACTTCGGCGGGTGTGACCAGTCGACAGGAGATGCATACTCCTCCTAGCACCTGATCCCACCTCTGGTGTGTTCGGGGATCCGTGTTTGCCCTACTCTTAATTTTGTATTCTTTGTAGGAGTTATGAGATTGATCACCCTTTCGCGTATCCATGTTAAGTTGAGAATTCAATTCGAACCCATTGATTAATGTATTTATTCTATTTCCAATACCACCGTTTTCGGTAAAGCAAATGATTGATATAAATCTCCTCTAGACGTTAAATAAACTTTGGACTATTGAAAAGTATTTCTAACTCTTATAAGAGTCGTAAATCAATTACAATATCAAAACCTATTTAAGGTGGGTCCTTAGTCCTGGATTTTTGGGGTTTAGGTAGCATTTTTTTTTTTTTTGGAATCATTAAATTAACATTCAGAGTAATGAAAAAAGGCAAAACAGTTAAGGATTTCCATATTAATTTTCATTACATACACCACTAAAGTCATGTACCCCCAATGTAGGTTTTTATGAAATTCATTGGAAACAGTTATTTGTTGTTTATTTTAATATAAAAACAACAAAATATTTTTTGAATTGCATTTATTTATCGGGAAACATGTCAATAACTAAAACACATGTCATATTCGATATGTTCATTAAGTTTTAGAATAATATGTGCAAAATTATTGAATTAGCGTTATTCTCCAAAATGTTAAAAAACAAACAAATGCGGACACATTTTCCTTACAGCATGGTTTACATATCATTTTTCATTTTTTCTGTTTATATTAGTAGAGTTACATCTGTTATAGTTATTTATGGGGGGAAATCCATACCTTTCCTCAATAATTTCAAATCTATAGCTTCCAGATTATGTATACCCCATAAAAAAACTGAAGTCTGGCACCATACAGCTGAGCTATTTAAAATCACTCGAGATTAAATTTTATGTAATTTCATGAAAAGACACAGATAATGATTCCTTATCATCTTGGTAAAATGTTTGTCAAAAATAAAGGAAATCTATCGCATTATGAACTTGATAAATAATTTAATGAAAACAGAGTTATTGTCCTTGGATTCAATATTTTGAAACATGTCATTGACTATTCAAATATAACTAAGACTTTTGAAATATTTTATGGCTAACAAGATTTTTACAATAACTATTGAAAAAGATTCCAACAAAATTTATGTTCCTGTCATTAAATCATTGACTTTGCAAAATCCTATGACGTCACAGGAGTGTGGAACTACGTTTAAACAAGTTTTATTTTACCAAATTAAAATTATTTCATCCAAAACATTTCACTGAAAAATATTTGTGTGAAAATAAAAATCATAGACAGTGTTGTTTGTAAATGAAGAGAGAAAGTACTGAAACATATGAATAATTATGTAAATCAGCGGGGTTCGAATTCACCAGCAACCTCTCTACGTAAAGAAGCGAACTTTATTGAAGCTGTGGGTTTTCATTTCAAATAGGGTTTTAATAAATGTTTGAAGATACACCTAAATACAATTATGGTGGGAAAATATGTTAGGAATTGTTTTTAAACTTTGAGACGGCAATATAAACTACAAATACCTCAATTATGCGCAGAATAAATCGATCTGTAGCTCCCTTGTCTACATGTATTTTAATTTTTCCCCAGAGAGCTACAGTTTTGTAACTACAATATCATTTAATTTTACATGTTAAACGCTTTTTCATTGGTTGAAAAATTATTGGAATATCGTATCCAACGAAAAAAAAAATAAATCGCCGGAACTACTTTCAATTGGAATGTTGGGGGCTCCTCTGGATACTTCGTATTTATAAATAGATTAGTGAATCCTGAAAAGAAAAAATTAACAATTCTATCGATCTATATAAATTTCTTAAAGAAAAACAAACAAATATCAAAAATAAATAATGATTAATTATGCAAATTGAATAAACATGGCTATTTGAGGACACCTCCCCCCACCCCACCCCACCCCACCCCACCCCACCCCAAATATAACAACACACGTCTCCTTCTGCAATTCCGGGATGAGAGTTAAATGTATTCAACCGGGGATGACAATAGTCCAGTTTGCACCTTGCGACAACTTCCTTCATGTCACGAACCCAAATACCAGATACACCGCACACTGCCTCAGAGATACTGCAATATCGTAGCCCTTAACGACTATGGTTTCAAACTCCGACATAAGATATTTATGAGTGGGCACCGAAACGAGGCTTCCGTACGACGTTACAACAGCCGTCACGGAATTCACTGATAAAACTCGAAAAACCCTCTGTAACACTCACTTGTCCACCTGGAAGACGTGACAACCCTCAAGAGAACCCTACCTCGCATCCCACATCTTGATTATGTACGTGTCCCACGCTTCCCGTTAGTACCAACATCTAACTTTGCACTGAATTCCAGTTCCACTGAACAAAATTCCTGCAATTTTCTCTCAACAGGACTTATCTCTAACTTATCCTATTAAAACTGCATTCTTCAGTCCACAAGAAACCCGTTTGCTCAACAGTAAACAACAGTTCGTGGATGTCGCCATTAACGGATTTAGTTTTTTTTTTTAAAGTTGTGTAATCACATATTACTACGCCCATCTCGAAATGACATAGAATGTAGACCAAAAATAACTCGTTAATTCAACACAAATCAAATAATGTTTTATCATGTAAACTCAATCTTTTAGAATATTAAATGATGAGGAATAAATTCATTGGATGGAGGTATACCACGAAAAAAAAAGAAAGACGGTAAACTTTTGCATCATGCACTACGCGCAATGATGCAGTTTTCCGTCTTTCTTTTTGTGGAATACCTCCATCCAACGAAAAAATAATAAATTCAATTCTTAAATATCTTTCCTCTCAAAACAACTTGATACATGATATGTATTGACGAGAATTAAGCGAGAAATCGCAAATGATAACAAAAAGATTTGTTTGTACTATTACAGATACCAATAGTCTTGAAAATGCTGTTTGGACCTTGTACAGCAAACACGTGGACTTAACATAATTATACAGCACTAATGGTTGAGTACGACACAGTATGAACATACATAACAGTGTCGATTAGTCCTAAATAAATACAAAAGATGAAGTTGTTTGTTTGTTTTGATTTCATGAAATAGAGACCATTCTCTAATAGAAGCGATTGTGTCCTTAAGTATTAAAACACCCGTATATATGATGTATAGGTCTAATTTAAGAAATAAATTCAATTTCTGAAAATACATTAGGGTATGAACTGCGACACTTGATATCATGAATCAACAATGCGTTTTATAGTATGCTGGCGTGAAGCGTTGCTGTTCATACTCTCATGTATTTACATTCTACGTCTAATTTTGTAAGATATCAAAGGTGAAAACATTCGATTGGAAATGTGAATAATTTAAGCTTACTTGTTACACGCAATTTGATTGGTTCATTTCACTTTATCAACATTCTTTATATCATATATAAACAAAATTGCCCTTTAGTCCCGCTATATGACGTTAAAAGAATGACGTCACAATACGTTTGGCCGTTCAGTTTCCATTTTGTTGCTACGGCGATATTGGTCCGCGTCATATAAAATTGATATTTTCTTTAGAATTATCCATCAAATAATATCAAACGCGGTTTACTAAATCAAATTATAAAGATTGAAAGTAATTTATACGATATAAAGTAAGTTTTGACAGTGTATACAATTTTATAAACCGCTTCGCAATTTAGGCCTACAATTATGCGTTAACTGCCCCAACTTACTTTATATCGTATAAAACAAATGAAAATTACTTTCATTCCTTAAATATATTAGACATGAATACTGAATACTCAATGACGTAAATGAATATAGTATGTTTTACGGCGTGACCGTGTTTGAGGGCGAAGCAAAAAAGTTTTGACATTAGTATCTATATCCAAAACAGGACAAAAACAACCCGAAGTTAGCACGCGGACGGAGCTGTATCAAAGCATCCTAATTTTTGGACATTTGATCCACCTATATATTGAACGCGGGAAATATAACGCAATTGATGTAAACAGTATATTGTGACGTCATATTCAGCGTCGTTATTTAGCAAATTTACAAAAAAAGCGTTTGAACCACAACAAAAAACATGGCGTTAATCGTGGAGTGATTATATATGATTAAGAAAATAAGATTTACATGCTTTTACGGAATTTATGTGTAACATCTCAGAACGACGTGAACTAGGGTAGACGAGATTCAAAATGGAGGAATACATGTCCACGCGCTAATATTCGAATCGACGCCATTGGTACCAAACTTTTCAAGTTCCATAGGTATGGTTTAATTTTTCATTATTTTCCTATATTTTCCTTTTAAACATGTATATACGTGTTACCTATAGGGAGAGCTCCGCTCTCACGGCCCTTCGGGCCGTGAGAGGGCTTCGCCCTCTATGATACGATTCCAGTGTTGAAAGCCAGTTTTGATTTGTCTTTTTATTATATCAAAACTAAATTTTATACATATACAATTTCTTATGGTGTGTGTGTGTGTTTAATTGTCAATGTGTCAGCTATTTCAATCTTATGATTATTCTTGTGACTTTTAAAACATTGGATTTCGGTCCGCTGTACAATGCAAGATCTAACTATTATTTAGATAAGTAAATCAAATTATTAAGGTTTCTTAATTATCCTAAGGACTAAAGAATGTCATCTGGTATACTTTTCAAGACAGTTTTTAAAAGTTTGTGAAGTAAAAAGGCGGACCACGTACCTGTGTTTGCAGAATTTAAAGTGTAACGTATACGATGTACTAGATTCTGACCCTGTAGTGAGTAGAAATAGAATTACGAGTTATATGAATCGGCAAAAGTTACTAATGAAAGACTACATTCCAATCGTACTGGTGATACATGTAATGCGGTCACCCTGAATTTAAAAATTGAGTTTCTGATTAATACTGATATTAAGAAATAGGCCTAGATGTTTTAAAAATACATTTAGTTTTTCATTGATGCTGTGAAATCATTCAAAATGATGCGGCAATGTTTATGGATTTCTAATTACAGCGTATATACATGATATAACATACAGTTATTTAATGTTTATTCATGTTTACAAACTTTCGGTGATTATATGACTGGACGAAGAGTCACTAGGGAAATAATCGTTTCCATTTCGATAAGATGATACATATGCTATCATTTCCGATGATAGCACAAATATTAAACTTCATTCTATCCCCCCTCTCTCTATCTATCTCTTTTACAGCAACATCAGTTAAAGAGAAAAATTAAGTGTCCATAACGATGCATTTGAGCGCCTATATTTACTATTTCTTTGATAACTACAGGAAACTAATAAATTATTGACAAGGGAAAGGTAATGATTGGTGTTTTTTTTTTCTCACTCTGAAGTATGAAATCGACTGTTTGATTATATAAAAAGTTCTTAGGTTGTTTTGCACAATAATAACTACACATTTACTCCAAGTTCGAGTGTGAAAAAAATGTGTTTTTCTTTATCTATTTTTAAAAGTGAGATTCTCAAAGAAGGCCCATCAGAAGATGGGGATAACTTCTTGTTATTTTCATGTCGTTTCTTTCATCTACTTCTTATGTTTACTTTGGAAGAATATATAACAATTAGGCGGCTGGTAACCTCTTATATCAAATAGCAACAGTTCCCTTCTGATGTGTTATAAGAACAAGAGAGGTAATCTGTTTGAACCGATTTTATCGAAACACTAGTTATCTCTCTTGATCTCGTATGGTTGCATTCTAAACTCGTGACGTCAATCAATGTTAAACACTGAATATTTTAAATAATATATGATAGATAGATAGATAAATAGATTTTATTTCAAAGATGAAGAAAGAAGATTAAAACAAAACGAATATTAGTCCATGGTTAAATGCCGAGGAATGTACATGACTAACATACTGTATAGTGCGGTGCTGGTGTCCTCAAACTCCCGTCCATTTTACATATTGTGGACTGCATGCACACATTCAGAACTATAATGCATTTTCTGGTTTTCCAGTGGTAAGTGAGAAGTAACGGTATATTAGATATAACTCTATCATAGTACTCATTTATTTCTTTATTTCACCAAACATGTTGACATAACACCACATGAAGCAATATATATATATATATATATATATATATATATATATATATATATATAAAAGTAAATATCCACACCAGTAATAGTATAACAAAGAAATATTAGAACGCCGAAAATTACTCAACCGGTTTCATTTTCAATCTTCATGAGTTATGACATAACTCTTGATGATTGAAAATGAAACCAGTTGAGCTATTTTCGGCGTTCTAATTTTTCTTTATATATATATATATATATATATATATATATAGATATAGATAATAGTTACTTTTTGCAATGATCGGTAAAAGTATAGGTAAAAAATAAAAATGAAACACGAAGACGTTTAGTAAAGCTTTAGCGCTTTCATTTCAAATCTTCAGAAGAAGAACATATATCGCTATGTTACTAAATGTAAAGCTTCTGAAGATTTGAAATGAAAGCGCTAAAGCTTTACTAAACGTCTTCGTGTTTCATTTTTATTTTTTACCTATATATATATATATTTTTTTTTTATATATATAGTGTTTAGAGTTTTATATATATATATACACATTCAATAAATTCTTTTTTCTTGGTATCGGGGTAGAATAAAGTCAAAAAATAAAATCCAATACTCAAACTTTTATCTATAGCGCTTTCGACGAGCCCGCAGGGCGAAAGCGCTATAGATAAAAGTTTGAGTATTGGATTTTATTTTTTGACTTTATATATATATATGTATATGTATATATATATATATATATATATATCATGTTGTGTTAGCAAGTAGATCATGGTACACTTACAAATAGATGAAGATTGAAACATGTATGCATATATTTACATCAAAATGACACTTTAGCATAGACAATCATATGTACTATGATATTATCGACTACCGTACTGTACACTTATACTCTGCCTCTAGAAAACAAAATTCTGTTAAGTTGATCAAATTACCAAGTAAAAACGTGTAAAATGTATCACTACAGTTCTGAAAATAACACAACTCATGTCACATGACAGGCAGATGAATTTTTCACTCCATATATCAGAACAAGTGTTCAATATTTTTAAAAGTTTGCTGAATAGTATCAGAAATGAGGGGAGAAAATTAATATCCTGATAGAATGAATTGTCATTTTGAAGAAATGATTTTGTATTTACATCTTCAGCAATTCTTACTTCACCAACGTTAACATCAAAATGCATAGAATATGAAATATGTACATATTTAAGTTCGTTTAGCATTTTGAATTTAGAATTAGTAATAGTTTCATACATGTACAAACAGCTTCGATGTCTGCCGTTACATATTTGGTCAATGGATTACAGCAGGGCCGTAAATTACATGGAGGCGGAGGAGGCAGCTGCCTCCTCCAACTTTTGAGCCAAAAAAAATTAAAATTTAAAGTTCATTAGAATTTATGTTGTTTCCAATAACTAAGAACATGATACCTCCCTTAAAAAGCATTCCAAATCTTTCTTTTAGAATGAGTTAGTCAAGTAACATCTTAGAAGGCCCTAGAATCAAGGATTTTGCACGAAACGTGTTCAGTGTGCACAAAATGTGCTCAGCGTCTGGGGGCCTGAGACCCCCGCCTAATTTCCTGCCTCCTCCAAATTGAAGGTTAATTTACGGCCCTGGATTACAGAAAAATCAAAGAAAAACTATGACATGTGGACTCACACCTACTTATTTAGAGAGTGAGTAACGTAAAATAAATCTGCTGATACTAACACCTAGACGATATCCTCTACAAAACCGACTACCTTTTTTAACAATGCGTTTGAAATATACAAGATGAACATAAGAGATATCGCATTCCGGTGTTTCTCATCCTATCTGAACGTCGAGTGAAATTTATCCAGCTCTTTCATCATGCATGGAATCTGATCGTACAAGACATGGTGTTCTAACTGTTTAGGAACATTGTTATACATGTACGTATGTCGACGACGGAAAAGAGAGAACTATTACTCATGGACGAACACCTATATCTTACTTCTCCCTTTTTTTCTTTTCTTTTTTTTTTTCCTTGAAGAAATAGTATGCGCTTTGGCATCATGCTCCAAACTTTTGTTGTTGTTTTTAATGGATGACTTACATTTAGAATATGACTGCAAACCTCATGTCTGTACAATACAGCCAGAATATTATTATCTTATTCGTATCGAAAATATAATAGACAATGAGGGCAAATCTAAAAGTGTATAAGACTTAATAATAATTGTATAAAATATTTATCATCGTTCAAGCTTTACATTTATTTTTAAAAATCTACATGTAATTAATTTTAAAGATTGTAAGGTGACAGTTCTCGGCACCACGTACTTTTTTCTTTCAAAAATGTCAGTGTATATATATATATATATATATTGTGTGTGTAATGTTAACAGTACACCTTCGTTAACAGCAGTAAACCGCTCAGATTTCTTGTTATGAATATTAACATAATTTAGATGACAATATCAGATATTTCAATGGAGAAATATATTACAGCTCCAATCTTTCTGACTTATTTTATGATGATTGGGGGGAGTACCTGATTTCAGTAGTGTACTCTCGATGATTGATGCCGTCAGACGTTTTGTAAGACACATTCCAGAGATACTGCCAAGATTCTTTGAATTTGTGTCTTTGGTAGCTGTGTGCATCTTGACATCTTTGCAATCGTTTGATCAGAAGCAACTGTACAGGGCAAAAGGCTACATACAAACCAGTTAGTCTATTATGACAGTCGCTCAATAGATAAACCTCATTCTTTATCACCTGACAATGGTCTTCTTTTTTTCCTTTAGTGCTTCTGATTTTTATTCTAGGACAGTGAAGTCATTTTGAAATTACCTTATTGGTGGAGTATCTGAGTTTTGACTGAGATTTTGTCTATGAATATCATGACTTACCACAGAGCCAGTAAATGTTTGGTACTTATCACAAAAATTCTTAGTTCTTCAGGCTATCCAACTGTCGACAAACACAAGATCCTCCATCTGTGTGAGCAGGCCTAAGTTAATTAATACCACCGGTTGATTTATTTTATTACTAGTATCATAGAAAGGGAGACAAGATGCTACATGTAGATACATCTTGAAGCTTTCAATGATTATTGTAACTTTATTTCACTATAAATATATTGTCAGTTAGATCACAGAGAATGGGCACAAGAGTGTAGTCAAATATAGACTGTCTCTGTAAATGATAGACTTTAATTTTCGTTGCTGAAAATGGATTGCTTTCGTTAAAAACATCAAAATGACATTAGGTGATGTGAATTTTCACTTTATACCACTGTAATGTTAGATGGGTCTTTTTTAAATCTATACATAAAGATACAATAAATTGATAGGATCCTTTCAAATTGTTTTCATAATACTGTACATTCAAGTCCCTTTATTTTAGGCATCCATGTCGAAGACTTCATATTTCCACCGCCGATCTATTTATCATGGCAGTTCAGCAAACTAACCTGATGACATGAACGACTCCTCTTCCAGCACCACACAACCACTTCTGTTGTGTCCGAGCGACCTGCTCCTCGACACGGATGGGACCGATATTTTACGTCTTCATCCGACAAACTTCTCCAAAGATCGAATATAAACACAATAAAACTATATTTGACACTCTAGCTAGTTACATATATTAGGAATTTTGAATCATATTATCTTGCAACTGCTATCATATCACATAAATAATGAAATATTCTTATATATGACGAATCAAATAATCAAAATAGACATTAAAAAGAAATTTTTAAAAAGCATATTGTTTGCCTCTAGTAATTCTGAAGCGCGCCATGTTGGTGGTAGGTGTAAATCATGAGGGTCATGCATCTTCAAAGTTTCGCTACATTTAACAAATTAGGCCACGGTGTGAAAGTCGACTGTAGCTGTCAAAATTTCATTTATCAACGATTTTTCGCTCGTTTTGCTTTTTGTTGTTAACAGCTGTAAAAACAAAAAGACCATGCATTATTTGCGTTAAATTCCATCTTTTACAACTGATATTTGACGTGAGGGTTTTTCTCCTAATTTTCATAAACTTTAAGTTTTATATCTGATGAAAGCTCTCAACGCATTCCTATTGTTTTAAATTTGGAATCAATTTAGCGTTTGTCAACAATCTATGTTTAATATAATTGGTACAGACTGATATAAATCTGGTCTCCAGGTGTGTAAATTTTTACCATGTGATGTTTTGCTGAATCACAGCTTAACAACTTTGGACATTTTCCCCGTGTTTCCCTGGGTACTTTGGAGATTTTCCCAGAATTTCCCTGGGTACTACCTTTGGACATTTTCCCTGAGTTTCCCTGGGTACTTTTGACAATGCTGGTCATGATTACTAGGCATAGTTTACCTCCGTTTGTTTTATTTATCCATTCCTTCACCTTGCTAAGTCAGAGGAACATTGCTTGTCATAACTAATTACGCTCACTGTGTAATTGTTTATATATACCGTAATCTTTCCCCCCCTTTTTTTTTATCTATCAGCAAATAAAAACGGCGGGGTGTAATGGATGTATCTCGAACACAAATGGTTGTTCCATCAATATTTCTTAGGTGTAGTAACTGGTGTAACAGTAGTTCAGCTTTGTAAAATCAATTCAAATTAGAAAAGAGCACTATCATGTTCCGATAACGACATGAATTAAATAAAACGCTCAAAATTCAATTCAATTTTCGTTTCGTACAATGGTATGCTATATATATAATTGTACATCACCAAGGACCAAAACGTCATACCAGAAGAATTCTCCGAAAACAGTCACAGAGGATACAATAAACGAATGTCTCAAAGTGCAGACTTCCAGGGAACACCACAATAAATGCCACAAAAACACGGGGCAATGTCATAAAAAAGCTATAAAAATTTCAAAATATATATGAAAATTTAATATCTTGTCATTTTACCGAAATTAATGTCCATCAAGACTAGAATGGTATGTCTGGGTTGTCGTATGTGAAAATCGTGTACCAAATTTTACAATTTGGGATCTATGCGATCATCTTCAACATTTTTAAAACTATTTTTACGATGTACACGGTTTTTCATATCATTTGTACCACTGAAGCTCAAGTACAAAGAGGTCGACTATCTCCTCGTGTCTACATGACTTTACACTTCAGAGGTGAAGTTGAATTTGGTGGTAATGTTAGGTTGGATGATGAAGGTGGTCATTTGAAGCAAAAGATTAAGTAGCAACGAAGAGTTCTACCTGCTATCAGAAGGTGTTTGGGATAATGTGTATATGTAATAAATACTCAATTAAGTATTTTTATTTCAACGAAAATAGAAGATACATGTATACGTTGTTCCATACACCTGCAGCGTACAAGGACTGATAGTTTTCTTTTGTTAGTTTAGTTGCATTTAATGCAAATCATTTTTTTTCTAGTAAATTTGGTTTTACACTGAGGAGGGAAATTTGAGCTCTCAGGTGTTTCTTTTCTTTCTCCATCATCAAGTAGTACTTTCAAATTTTATATAATCTAGATGAAAACTGTAAACACAGTTTTGGCAGCCATCAGCCTACTTCTATGTTGTCCATAACAAATGATAACACTTGTTTAGATGTACGAACAGCAGAATGAGAGATCTAATTAGAAATATGAAAGAGATTCTTCTCACAAAGCAATCGCATTTTGATTCTCAAGGAAATGCAAACAGTTGTAAATAAACAACATCCTGTTTCTTTTGAATTGCGCACAAATATTATGATCTTACAAAATATCAAACGTTTGCAAAAAAATAATAAGAGAAACCAATGAACTGAAAAACATTGTAGCATTAATAGGAAGAAATTTAATTTGTGTTCGGGACTTTAAACCTTCAAAGATTCCATAAACGATAACAAAACATATAGCACAGGTGTTTGAAGCACTGAGGTGTTTGAAGCCAAGTTGAGAGAGGACTGGGCTTGGTATATGTAGGTTGCGTCACATGCTTGGGCAAAAATTAATGAACGCATGTTATCAAAACAGTAAAACCATATTTATTAGTTGATGATCTGTACAAAAGTACTTTGTCCATAGCAGCTTTTCCAAAATGTATATCATATTTTACACAAAGAAATAGTTGGGGGAGGGTTAAAAAACAAGAATGGTCCATTTTTCATATGATACATGTTATGATACAATGACAAAGATTAAAATAGTATTATCACAATTTATAATCAAGAAACATGAAAAATATAATACAATCAATCCAGGATCGCCGTGATCGTTCTGAATTGAAATGAAAATCCACCACATTTAGAGGCTGACGAAATACGTCACAATAACCAATACATAATTAAAATCAATCAACTGCTACAGGCACAGTGTGTGAATGCACTAGCCTGCATGCATGCACCTGTTTTTATACAAACTTGCAAGCAACTTCGACTGAATCAAATAGCGTTAGGTGTGACGTATTTTGACAGAATTCATATCCAGTGATTCAACTGCTTCAGAGCTATAACAGTGATCTTCAAATGATTCTAAATTAATTTCTCTCCATATTTTATAATCTTCTACAAACAAATACAGGGATCATAACATTTGTCAAGTTCCCTCGTTGATGCTACTCATTTTTTTTCTAAAACATAACAAATTAAATGCAAACCTCTGAAAGCAACCAGTATATAGAATAAAAGATAGAAAATGGTTTTAATGGAATAAAGAATAAGCAACACATCCTGTTAATTGTTAAACTTTTGTTATTCTGGTTTTCTTATTTTCAACCATTCAGATGTAGATTTACTGCATTTATTACAAGTTCTATACTTTTAATATTCTCTTAAGTCAGGATTTTTACTTTCACAAATATGATGTATAATAGAAAACTGAATAAATCATATTATTATATGATCGAATAAAACCGAGCTTTCTGAATGACAGATATAATATTGAACGCTATATTCACCCGCACGTGCCGTTGAGTTGAATATAATATTTGATTTCTCCAACATCGGAGCAGAATCAAAATTAAGAATTTCCAAATTGACACAATTGATTTTTTTTTTGGCCATTCAATACCAACTCGCGTCTCTACTCACTTGAGTTCGAGCAGATCTTGAGAGGGTGGTGACTTTTATCACGAACTGGAATAACATTTGTTGAATTACAGTAACATTGAATCCGATCTAAAGAGGGCCGATCAGGTATCGTTGAATTTGTTCTAGTAGCCGGTTTCCATGTTTTAAATTATTTAGTAATATACTAAACAAAAACTCGCGTCTCTGATCACTTTCAACTAGGTCTTACATTGTATCTGTATACAACTAGGTCTTACATTGTATCTGTATACAAAGTAATCGACCTGGTATCCAGTCATAGGCTTTCATAGCCAATTTCGATGTTTTGATTTATTCAATCATATAATAAAACAATGACATTTTGACGTCACTACGATACTTTAGCTACCTGAGAAAAATTGTATTTTACCGATCCCTTTGGTCTCGGTGAATATTGTATTTTTGTATTTTACCGATCCCTCCGGACTCAGTGAATAATTGTACTTTTGAGGAAGCTAAAACATCCCTGTGACCTCAGAATGTCAAAAACTGTATAATGTACAGAAAACTAAACAAAGCATAATGTACACGGATCTAAAAGCCATTAAAGTACATAACAATAAATGAGATTCACTTGTTACAATTCTAGCAATAAAAATAACGATAACATAATATCTGTAATACATCATGACAAATAATGATGTACACGTGTAATAATAAGAAATTAAAAACGTTCGGTAACTTATTTTTGGATTGAAGATTCTGTCACGAAACATGAAGTCAACAGCACATATAGCAATATATCACAGGTTTGATTTTGTATGATATTCAGATTTTGAAAGATATTTTCCATTGTACTTTCATTCTTTGTTTATTTGCATGTATAAACTTCCTGGTCTGTCAGACATCTATTGCAATTAAACTTGCAGCACCAAACAACTTGACACTGGCATCGTTCATACGTCTTCCGCGTCATGACGTTATAGCCACGCCCACAACATAATGAATGACAAGTATTATTCTTATTGCATTCACGACCCGTCGTTCCTGTGGAATAACTGCTTTTGCTGCAGAAACTGGGAGAATTTTCTATGAAAACCATGTCTACCGATTTAGGTGTTGAATTTTTTGGATCTGAAGCGGATTCCTCTCTCCTTATGGATAGAGCAAACTTGCCATTCGCATTGTTTGTATTAGTATCCACCTTGTATGCTCTTTCGTACTTCCGCTTTAAAATCTGTCCTATTTCATGAAAGGGGGCTAACTGGCGCCAGCATGTCTTGACCG